>NC_061087.1:55223740-55273740 GCF_015104395.2 Macrobrachium nipponense
GAATTACTTTTGTTTTTGTTCATATCAATTTTAGCTTATGCTGTAAAGGGGGGGGGTGGGGGTGGGGGTGGTGGGGCTCTCATTTTGAAACACCCTGTATATAAATACTCCCCCCACCCCACCAAGACAATTATTATGGAATAATGATTGGACAAAAAATAACTTGGAGGCAGGAGGCAACCCCGTGTCCTTGCGACACTTGTTGTGGAGTGTTATCGAATGTCGAGTCCTTTGGCATTGCTGGCTGACAGGATGCCTCCTAGGGGGTTCTACTGTCGACTGAGGGTGACCAAGACTGCAGAGGGAGCTGCAATGTGTGTGGTGGTGGCATGGGATGGACCGTGGGGACCCCCTGGTGCAGCAGCAGAGTAGGATGGGCTGATGAAGTCCCCAGCGCGACAGCGGAGTCTGGTGGGCAGAGCAGAAACACAGGTGAGGCAGCGGCATTGGCAGATCGAGGAAGCCCACTGGTAGCAGTGTCAGCAGGCAGAGGAGGCCCACAGGTGCGGCAGCAGTGTTGTGGGCTAAGAAGGACTAAAGGCGACAGCGTTGGGAAGGTGAGCAGGTCCATAGGTGTGGCAGCAACGTTGGGCAGGCAGAGTGAGCCCCAGAACAACAGCAGCGTCGGGGAGGTTGAGGATGACTAGAAGCTAAAGAGAGAGGGCAATTATGGCCTGCAGGGTCTTTTCATACCCGCGTGGACTAGTCAATTATGTTAGAATTTTGATTTATAAAAAGGGCATATCCTTTTCTTATAAATAGAAATTAATTTACCAGAACACACAAGAGAGCATTCCACAGGGAGCCAGAGTGACTTGGAAATAAAAATAAAAATAAAAAAACACATGAGAACCATTACGTTCTTGCCTCCAAAGCAAATACGTGGAACCTTGCCTACCAACAAGGGTGGGAAAATGTATGTGGAGTGGCGGGATTACGTCATGAAGAAATAGTGCACATATTCTTTCACTACAGCTATCTTACCAATTCCATCTGGTGAACCAGTAATCCCCGTTGCGAGGCTGTAATTCACAACAGTGACAAAAGCCTAACTGGCAGGGCAGATCCTGCCAGAATACTGGAGAACCCGCACTCCTGTCACAGAACCCAATCAAGGTAGCAGCAACAATATTTTCTCCTGGTCCCCGGCTAGATCATTTGGCAACATACATTCTTTGATTTATTAGTGTTCATTGAGTTGTGTTCTCTTGCTATGCAAGGTACTGTAAGCAGTAATGTTGTATTCCCTGACCCATGTTGAATATTAATTGCATGATAACCAGGTTTTGAGTCAAGTTGATCTGTGATCTCTTAGAGGCCATCTGGTCGCTAGTGAAGTTAAGCAGTAAATTTCAGGGGTGTTGTCTTGGTTATAGTGTGTGAAGTTATGGTTCAAATGTTTACTTTTTGTAATAAAATCTTGTAAAATCCCATTTTTCCTAATTTACTCATCCCTTGTGACAGACTGCGATATATCCTTTAAGGTAGGCCAAAACGGCCAATAACATCAGGCCACCGGTGTCCCTGTCGTGAGGGATTTTCACAGCAATCTGGTCCTTTGAGCTGGATTCGGCCTAAGAGATCGGATTTGGAACAGCAACGAGTAATTTATGGTATTTAGAGTAGTCTCAAGGCAACTGAACTGTTGTGAAACTGTGGGAATGATCTAGTCAAGGACCCGGCCAAAGAAGTCTGCAATCAACTTAAGGCCTTTGCAGGGAGAATAAGGTTGATTGGAACAACCATTTTATGCATTTGATTCAAGGCGAGCAGGTGTGCCAGGTCAGAGAGAACTAAAAGTTAGGTTCCCTTTCATGTAACGTGAAAATGGTGGCGTCATTTTAATTGTAACATGCTTCATTGATCACCCTCCCACTATACAAAATGGTGGCTACAACTGAAACAAATTGAATTTCTTCTTGTTCTCCTCTCCAACACCTAGGCTTGCGCTCATAGTAACCTCTTAGAATCGCACCATATAACTGTGTATACGGACCTCTTAGAAAGGATTCAAGCTGATGAACGGCAGCTCTGAACTTTGTATGTCACCAACCTTGCTAAACTTGAATCAGATGTCGATAGTAGAGTGCGATAAATCTTGATGAGGCTGGTTGTGCGACCGCACTGCTTGGTAACCGGATCGTTACATTGGCTAGCGCAACAAGCCTAATCCACAGCTTACTCCTCGTCTACCTTGATTGAAAGAGCTCCAGTTACCCATCTTTATAGGTGACAAGAGTGAATACGTCAATTTTAAGGAGCTCTTTGACATGCACATACATCAGCGGACAGATCTAGATGACATGACTCGATTCACGTACCTTTAAGTCTTTAGTAGGGGAGCCACACAAGGTAGTACAAGCCCCAAGTGTAACTGCTGCCAATTATGAAGTAGCTCTTGATTTATTGGAAGGATATTACGGGAATAAGCATCAAAAGCTAATCATACTGCATCGGTGGTTAGCCAATATATTTGTGCCTAAGTAAAACCACAATGAGATAAAAGCATTTAGAATTGAAGTTACTGTGCTGATCGAGCAAATTAAGAGGTTAAGAGGGTCCACCTTAGATTAGGGAATGCTGCTAAGCCTGATTAATCAAAAACTATCCCAAGGTCAAGTGTATCAGAAAATCGTGGACTATCTGCATAATTGCAGTTACACACTGGATTAATTATTTGAAGCACTAGAGTTCCTCATTAGATATATGGAGGATGATAAGTTGCAGAAAGGGGAAGACCTACCATAACCCTCACGACCGAAGGGGTCAGAACCTGGCACTTCTCGGACAATGTCGTGCCCATTCTGTAATGGGAGTCAATTCTACCTTCAGTTGTACTAAGATGTTTCAATTGTTTTGCCTCAGAGCACAGTAGCAAACAGTGTAACAGTAAACAGAACTGCAAACTGTGCAATGGATGTCATCATAGCCTCGTCTGTAATGACAGAACTAGTAAGTCATACTCTGGCACACTCTCTGCCACCAATTCCAATTTCCAACCATCCACTCGTCCATTGTCTCATGTTGCGTCACAACATGTGAAACATCAAAATCTACATTACAACACCCCGTTGTAATGTAGATAAAGGGAATTCTTCTAAAGTAAGACACGAGAAACCCTGTGCAAATGTGAAGGTGGTAAATCTGAAGCCTTCAGCTGATCTGCCTGCCACCCTCCTACTGACAGCGACTGCCATTTTATATGCTCACAACCAGCCATTCCAAACTCACATGTTCCTAGATACTGGGAGCCAATGGAGCTTCATCTTTTGTAAGTTGGTGCGGAAGTTAAATCTACCAGTAATCAAACGTGCCTCATTAAACAATGCACCTTTTGGCTCCCAGTTAGTAAAAGGGTAATTTGAGACCTTGTCTTGTAAGATTCATATGGGGAAGAGGGTCATTAGGACCAGATTAGTGGTACATGATGATGTTGATACTCTCATCCACAATACTGGCCTGAAAAATGAACAAAAATGGTTGAAAGAAAACGGGTGTGAAATGGCTGAGACAGACATAAAAGGGGAAGTTCTGAATCACATAGATCTGTTAATTGTGGCTGATAATTTTAATATTTTCGTAATTGAGATGGACAAAATTGAAGGGCTTAACTTGTTCATGACTCATGATAGGGTTTCACCTTATGGGAGGGTACCTCAATTGAGAGTGTATTTTGGGCATTAGAATTACACACAGACACACATACCTTTTATATTTGTAGGCTGAAGATGTTTTGATTACACAAAAGTAATTGGCACTTCGTTGTGTCTTTTCAAGCCTTTTCTGTGGTTTCAGCTGATATTATATATATATATAGATATCTATATATATATATATATATATATATATCATTCGAGCTACAAATGTCCTTTAATATCTAAATTCTCTCTACCTCAGAATTGATATATTTTTTCATATATGTATCGAAGGGGAATTTTTTAGTTGATAATAATTTCGTCCCCACATGGGATCGAACCACCGTCCAGGTGGACGGGAACGAAATCAGGACAGACAGTGAATTGATAGCGTCACTGTCTGTCCTGATTTCGTTCCCGTCCACTTGGACGGTGGTTCGATTCCATGTGGGGACGAAATTAGTATCAACTAAAAAATTCCCCTTCGGTACATATACGAAAAAAATATATCAATTCCGAGTTAGAGCGAATCTAGATATTAAAGGACATTTGTAGCTCGAATGATATATAAATGAATCACGGTTCGATGTGATAATTATTCATATTATATATATATATGTCAAATCACATTACCGTGATTCATATACATATATCGAGCTACAAATGTCCTTTAATATCTAATTTGCTCTACCTCGGAATTAATATATTTTCTTCACTGCCAGTCCTGGAATTGAAGATGTCGATGGTTCGTGCCCGTCGGCCGGCAATTCTATTATCGCTGAATAAATTCCCCTTCGGTTAAACATATTTGAAAATATATTAATTCCGAGGTAGAGGGAATTAGATATTAAAGGACATTTGTAGCTCGATATATATATATATATATATATATATATATATGTATTATCTATATATATATTATAATATCTATATATATACTATACTATATTATATAATATATATATATAGATATATATATAGATATTATTATATATATATATTATATATATATTGTTCTAAATTATGAACATCCCAAGTCAAAATAACATTAAATATTCATTTAAATCCATAAAACAGTAGGCACTCTATGAGTCTTCTACTACCTCTATGAAAGATCTCTGTGACTCACAGCTTTCTTTTCCGCTAACACTGCTGTTGGCCATTTTGAATGCCACGAGGCTGGGTAATTACACCAGAACATCTGCCATATACCGGACAGATCAGAAGTAGGGGAAAAGTTAATAAAAGGGCATACAGCAGAAGATTCGTTCTTAGATGATCAGCTCCCATCTCAGCAGCAACAATGCTCCCCCCTCCCCTATCTCTTGGAGACTGCTCCATGTGTTCGATTGCTCTATCTCTCTATTGTGCTGTCCCTTAACAGCACCACCATTGAAGACAAATGAGCCTAGGCTATCAGGTAAAGTGTGAAGTTAATGGTTTGAGGCAGTCTTCCCATCTTACATTTTCTGATTCTTTTATGTTTCATTGCTACAAGCAACTTATGGTTCTTAGTTACTTGCTAAGCATTACCCCCAGCCATTGTACAGTGTAACCTGCTACCCCCTTTCATTGCGGTGATGCTGTAAGTGTCCTCCCATGGTATTTTTGAATCATTAAGTGTCCCGTAGTGATTAGTTTGCTATAGTGCCAGGATGTAACATTCACCTTGTAGTATAAGCCATTGTCCTACACCCCTATGATTAATCGTAATGTAACTCCCGCAAAAGGGATTTCGTTTAGTCTTCAAAGCATTTTCTGTGTATTGATGTCGTCATAACTTCCGTTGTGCCTTGTGGGAAGTGGATTCTTGTGAATGCTTGATCCAGGGATTCATCATACCTCTGAGTTTACGTAACTTCCTTCACTCTGACACCAACCCTAAGCCAATCTTAAATTTTTCCATTTGTGTTATGATTCCTTAATTCATTATTGGCCTTAAATTACCGCTACTCAGATCCGTTGCTCTTGAAAGGAATCTAGAGCACGGATAAAATCCTGAAAGAGCATGCAACAAGATCCAACTTCCACAACAGGTAAGAAGTTTATTGTAATATTAGGTATTTATTGTTATGGGGCAAAAATCTAACTACCATTAGAGCAGCGATATGGAAAAAATTAGATGTGTGCATGCCGAGAGAGAGAAGTTTTCAATCACTAACTTTATCTTTTTTTTTTTTTTTGTGCTATGCATGAAAGCACGGGTAGCTAGGAAGTGTTATCATTTAACAGGAAACAGTGCCAGGTTTTCCTTTGCAAAAAGAAATCACCAAATCTCCTGTCGAGAGAGACTGTGTAAAGACTGCTCTGCATTTTATTTTAGCGAGCTGCAAATACCGCTTTCTGTAGTTTTATTTTTGCGAGCAAGTCCTCTCTCTCTCTCCCTCATAGTCAAGGATAGGAAAAATAATGTCTTTTATGTGAGGATTCTTCTTAGAGAAACTCCAGCCATGTGGCTTTGAAAATATTTCCAATATTCCCTGTTTCAATGTAACTCCTATAACACAGTGTTAATATAATTTTGCTAAAGGTATTTTCACGAGCACAAGGTTAAAGATAGGAAGGATAACGTAAAGGCTTTCCATCAATGCAAAGGTAAAAAGATAGGAAAATAACGTACCCATTTCTGTTCAAGCAAATCACAAGTAATTTCAAAACTCCTTTACTAGAGATGTAAGCTACAATCACGCGAGTAAAAGAGAATTTCCCCCGTTCCCCCATCCACAATCCACACGTGAAAGCAGCTCATGTACCCGAGGTGTGTAAACATTAGGGTTGCGAGTGGCCAAATTTTGCCATATGGAATGTGCGGAAGAGGGCTCATTTATCACTGTAGGGAATGCTAAAGGGTGTCAGACCCTGCTGTATTTATTAACATATTTCGTACACATATCATTGTGTATGAACGCTGGATGGTTGAGTAACATTTTAGTTTGTAATTTTCCCATGTATTTTTATTGTGTATCGACACCCCACAACCTACCTCTTCTTAAATGTCTAAGCCAAAAATCTGTAGGCGAGTGGGAAATATATCAACTTCAGGAATTGTATTTATTTTTATGCCACACTATTTTGTGTGTGTGCAATTGAATACCAGGACTGTTTTTTTTTTTATCTTTTTCCTGTGCCTCGATAATTGAGTTGAATAATCTGCATTGCTTGGAACCCAAACTCCAGTATTTGACTGCTATTTCTGGCTGAATGATGCAAGACCCCCTGTGCATATGCCCGTGATTGCCGACAGTTTATTCTTCCTCTCCACTACGTTTAAGTCACAATTCCTGTGATCAATTTAATCTCATGGACTTCTTAATTCCCACCTCGGGAATTCACATACTTTCCAGTATACGCCTGCGATTGGCGATGGTTTATTCCGGCTCTCCACACTTAAGTCACAATTCCTGTGACCAATTCAAGTCTTCTGGACATCTGAATTCCCACCTCGGGAATCCACAAATTTTTCAGTATAGACCCGTGACTGGCGATGTTCTCCTCCCTTTTCGCCGTGTTTTGAATCACGATTACTGTTATAAGTTTACACCTTATGGACATCTGAGTCCCCACTTCGGGAATCCATGTATTTTCAGTATAAGCCCATGACTGGCAACGTTCATTCCGCCTTCCTGCCACGTTTAACTTACGATTCTTTTGGATGTCTGAATCCCCCCCTGGCGAATCCATATATTTTAAAGTATACGCCTGTGACTAGCGACGTTTATTCCGCCTTTCCACCGCGTTTGACTCACAAAATAAATATACGCTTTAATGGCGTCTGAATTCCCACTTCATGACTCCACCTAAATTTTCAGTCTTACCTAACTTTTCAAATTAGTGCTGCCAGCGTTTACTACGGTCAAAATGCAGCTGGAAAGGAATTTGGGTTGGAGAACACGAAGCTAATCAATTGGGTGAGTGAAAAGATGAAGGAAGCTGCCCAAGAAAGAAGGGAAGCTGCAAAAAGAGCATTCCAGGCAGAAGCCCAAGAGAAAAGAAAAGCTGCTGAAGGGAAGCCCAAGAGAAGAGAGAAGCGCTGAAAGGGGATTTCAGGTAGCCAAAAGAGGGAAAGAAAGAGAAGCCCAAGAAAGAAGGGAAGCTGCAGAAAGTGCCCACCAACTAGCTATGGCAGTCCAGAGTGCCAGTCTCACCTCCACAACATGGAAACCTTCATTAGGGCTTGGGATGATAGTGAGCCCAAGACTTAGCTCGGTCAGGTTGAGTAGGTGTTTGGGAATTTCAGTCTGACTCCTAAGGAAGTAGCCCACCTCCTGGGCAAGCATTCTGCTGGTAAAGATGTTATGACCTCTCAAAGGGCTAACATTAAACCAGAGAACAAAAATAAACACTTCCTTTCTAACAGGTGTTCTCCAAAGTTAAAGTCACAGATGGTGAAGTAATCAGTGTGCCAATATCAACAGTGAGGGATAACAAATACCAAAGATAAAATACTAATGTTTCTTACAAAAATTTTAAACTTAGAAAAGATTAACAGAACCTCTGAAAATAAAATAAAAAATGAATGCCAATCACCCAATGAACACAATGTTCAAGCAAATCACCTACACCATGAAAGACAGAATACATAAAATATACATACCAAATAATGCGGGGGTTCTTCTGAAAGGGAAATGAAATGTCGACCAGATAGAAATTGTAAAAAAAAAATTGCCTAAAAAAAAAAAGACAAAACTAATGAAAATTCCCTATACTAAACATGGTGGCCACTTAAAGTCTAATCCTCCACGGGATCCTCTTGGAGCAAGCAGGCACTGATGGACCTAGGGTGTGGCAGCAGTGGACAAATAAGGGCAGGGATGACTCATCCCGCAAGACTTCAGGGTCTGTAGACAAAGGCTATAAGGCCGGATTAGCTCGTCCCGCAATACTTCCGGGTCTGCAATCAGGCCAGACCACAAATCAACAGACTCAAATCCCTCAGCATTAATAAAATTGCAACAACTTATACCTGCACTCAGCGAAGTCCCTGGGCAAGTGCTGGCCCAAGGCTACAGCAAATAGAGAAGAAGCAGCGATGTAGACAACTCCAGCTCAAAACAGGGAAAATTCTTCCAGAAATGTGGAGTTAACTTGCTGCAATCCCAGAGAGGTTGTATAAACACAAAGGCCAGAATCAGAATACTACAAGGAAACCGAAAACAGGACTCTGAAAATAAACAGGCAAAGGATAAAAAACAGGAATGAAAACTCAAAATAACGTGGAGGATAAAAACTTAAAATCCTGAAGGGGTGCTATAGTAAATGGCACATTAGGGTAAACTAAAGATAATGATGTGGCGGAATCACAAGCAAAAGACAAAAGCAAGTAACAAGATCTCCCACATTTACATTAATAATTCCGATGGACAAATTTTCCCACAGCCACACTTTACCCTTTACGTTACTAATAAACACAGGACAATTGGCTTAACGAGACACAGAACACACAAAACACAAACACAATACGCTGTGTCATCCTCTGGATACAGTTGTCAAGACACAACAACCACTGAATTCAATACACAAATACAGACAAGCACCAAAACCACACAAGTACTAAAAAAACAACAACATAGCTATCACTATGCAAACAAATACCAACAAACAAAAAACAACACAATAAATCATACAACAACTCACTCCACAAACAACACCAACAACATCAAAGACAACTCGACAAATCAATACACAAACAACTGCCAACACTGTCTCCAACAAACAACTCACAAAATTCAAAACACAAAATCAAACACAACAGACACGCTTTACCTCAACAACAACCAGACATACTCACACACAATAAGTTTTCCTGGTATAGTTTTGGGCACTATTAACCTACCTCTGCTTGCTCTCTCTGATATTTTTAGCTCCATGATGTTTTGGTAATTCCTTCCATCTGTTTACATGGCTGTATTATCATGTAGAGTTCTCTTCTCCTCTCTAGATTATATAATTTCAAAAATTGTAGTCATTCCCAGTAGCCAAGATCTTTAACTTCTTCTATTCTAGCTGTAAAGGACCTTTGTACACTCTGTGCAATATCCTCTTGGTAGTATGGGTACCATAGCATTTTGCAATATTCAATTGGACTACGAACATACGTTTTATAAAGCATAATCATGTGTTCAGCTTTTCTCGTTTTGAAGTGCCGTAACAACATTCCCATTTTTGCTTTGCATTTTGCCAATAGAATTGCTATTTGATCATTGCATAACATGTTCCTATTCAACATCACACCAAGGTCTTTAACTGCTACCTTATTAGTGATTGTCTCGTTATTAGGTCCCCTATATGTATATAGCTTTCCTTCTTTATCTCCATAATTTATTGATTCAAATTTATCAGAGTTAAATACCATCCTATTTACCTCTGCCCATTCATAAACTTTGTTAAGGTCTCTTTGTAGCGAGTTCCTATCTTCATCACAAGTAATTTTTCTACTTATTCTTCTGTCATCGGCAAAACTACGCACTACTGAGTCCTTAACATTACTGTCTGTCTGCAATCATAATAACAAAAAGCAATGCAGCTAACACCGTACCTTGTGGCACACCAAATATAACCTTATCTTCATCTGATTTCTCATCGTTTGCAATCACTATCTGTTTTCTGTTGTGTAAAAATTCTTTTAACCATCTTCCTACTTTATCCACGATATTATGTTTTCTAATTTTCTCTGCTAATATATTAAGGTCTACCTTGTCAAAAGCTTTTGCAAAATCTAGATAAACCACATCTGTTTCTTTTCCGTTTATCATATTTTTATATATGTTCTCACGGTGGACTAACAGTTGAGTTTGTGTACTTTTTCCGGGTACAAAACCATGTTGTCCTAAATAAAACAAATGATTTTTTATTAAATGTTTCATAATTTTTTTCTTCATTACTTTTTCATACACTTTCATATGTGATGTTAGACTCACAGGCCTCCCTTATTTCTGTATCATTATCTTCATCATCAATTCTAGGGGAAAATTTTCTCTTATATCTTTCTGCTAATATGTTGCATATTTCCTTTTTTTCATTCGTTAGTCTCCCTTCTTTTCTTAGAGGGCCAATTTCTATTCTTCTTTTTTGCATGTGTACAATAATTTGGGGTTTTGCTCGATATTTACTAGGGTTTTTCTTCCAAGTTCCGTTTTCCATTTTCTTTTGATTGTATAATCTTTTGTTCTGCATTTTCTATCTTACTTTTTAGTTCCATCACTTTCCATGCATTCTTTTCTTTTGCAAGACCTTTTTTCCACTTTCTGATTTTCTGGAACCAGATCCTTCTGTCTCTTGGTATGCATGACTTATGTTTACTTTTCTTCTTCGGTATATACTTATCCATTATTTTCTCTAATATTTTATGTAATATAGAGCTGGGCACGTCACTTGTTTGGGGACATTGCGTCAACGTCAATCCTGCATTGGCCAATGGGGGGGGGGGGGGGGTGTTGTGGGAGTTGCGTTGGCGTCAATCTGTAGTTTTTTTTTTCTTTCCAAAAAAGTTGCTTCTTTTTTTCGCGCCATTGCACCATTGCGTCGCTGGCGGATACGGTAATCTTAACTAATTAATCTAATTTATGTGAAACATCATATATATATATGATAGGAAATACTATAAAATATATATTTCATAATTCAATTGATTTTTTTATTTATATTTGATTTATCTTCATAATTTATTAATTTGTCTTTGATATTATTTGGATTATTCAATTAAAAGTAAAACAGCCTCATCTATTTTTATTTTATTATACTTATTAGTTACTTAGGTTAGTTATTTGATTAATTTTATTTTTGTTACTGTATCATAATCATAGTATCACAGTAGTACAAACTTAAACTACAATCTATAAACTTTTAGCCTAATAGGGTATAAACCATATAATAAATAAATAATTATTTAAATAGGAGTAGTTATTTGTTAAGTACGTACGGTAACACCTCTCTCTCTCTCTCTCTCTCTCTCTCTCTCTCTCTCTCTCTCTCTCTCTCTCTCTCTCCAAATTTAGTTATCACTAGAAAATGCGAAGTCCCATAAAAACAATTCAAGAAAACAAAACAAAATTAAATTGGTACTAAGGCAAGATGATTAGAGGAAATTTAATTTTTTTAAAATTTTGTGATGCAGGAAATCCAAGAACTTTCAATTAGACAACAATTACGGTATTAAAATAATCACATTCACAGTTATTATTGGATTTCATCTCAATAATTAATTTGGAGAGAGAGTGAAAGAGAGAAATTATTTAATAAATTTATTACGTCCAAAGACGTCAAACAAAGTTACATATTAGCAGTTACATACAGTACATCAGAATTCAACAGAAAAAAAAAAATTACAGCATTGAATCATTGGTATATCAGTTACAAAATAACATATATGAGATCGTATTCTATTATCACCACAACTGCAACAGACAGTTTAGCAGCCACCAAAGTGAGGATGACGAGTCAAAATTACGTCTAGGTGGTCATCTTTGAGTAAATATTGGCAGGTGAAAGAGAGAGAGGTGTAATGAGTGTAGGCTACTATAGTGGTGATGAGTTTATTCACCACACTTTGTATTCACCACTTTTGTTTTCATCACACAATACCCACACAAAATTTGTATTCACCACACTGAATCAGCTCATTGTATTCATCACATTGTATTTCATCACGTTTTGCAATCACCACACTTTGTATTCACCACACTCGCTTTCAACACTTTGTGACAATATATTCACGTTTTGCCAGCCACCTCACATATCTCCAGCCTGTCCTGGAGATATACTACGAGGGGAAAATGACGCAAAATTTGATTTGCGACAATGTATTTGCGCCAACGTCATTGCGACGCTTTTTAAACTTTAGCGCCATTGCGTTAAGCGTATTTACCTGGATGTCATCACTTACGAATATGTTATCCCAATCTTTGTTTAATTCTTCATTTATTTCTGACCATTTTATATTCTTACTGTAGAAATTGTATTTTCCTTACCTTCCCACTTTTTCATCTCTTGCTTACCTCTGTTTTTACTTGCTTTGGAATGGACTGTTAATTCTATGACATTATGGTCTGAAATACTCGCATTATAAACTATTATTTCTTTAACATAATTCACCTCGTTCACAAATACTAGGTCTAAAGTATTTTCATTTGTTGTTGGCAGGTGATTTATTTGTTGAATGTTGTATTCTAGTTGCACATCTAATAGCTTTTCGAATTGCCTCTTATCTTCTGTACTACTATTACTCTCATTTTTATATGTATAAATACAACCACAATCTCCTATTAGTTCTTTCCAATCTACGAAAGGAAAGTTAAAGTCTCTGGATAGGAGAATAGTCCAGTCTTTGTGATTTCTACATATATCATCCAATTTTTCTATTATTGTGTCACACTCTATAGTATTAGGGGGTCTATATATTACTATGTTCATTAATTTTTCAGATTCGAATTCTACCGCTATTAGTTCACTTTCTGAGTTACTATATTTCTCATATATTTTTCCTTGTTTTATGTCTCTCCCATACAGTGCGGTTCCCCCTTGATTCCTATTTTTTCTATCTGATTTATAAGTTTGGAACCCCTTTATCTGATCATCATTACCAGTTTCTTGGGAAAACCAGGTTTCACTTATATTCATTATATCTATTTTTTTTCAGTTTGGGTTAGTTCTTCTAAGAACTATTTTTCTTTTTGAGTTACTCGTAACTAAACCCTGCGCATTCATCCCTATGATGGTTTGCGTGTTATCCCCTTCATTTAATATGGGTAATAATTAGGATTTTTCCATGTCTCTTTCCTGTTCTGGTATGTTGTTCTTTTCTTCATTTCCAGAAATTCTGACATTAAAAGAATTCAACTTTTCCATAATATTTTATCTTCCTTCATGATTATTCATTTTGTGTATGAATCTGCAGTTTTCTCCGTATCTGCACCATCCCCTGGCATTGTATATACAGTGCTTGTTCCTTGCACTGTAACTTGGAGCTGATGCTTGACTTTTCGATGCTGACATTCCATCGCGTGTCGATGGCTTGTTTTTTTCCTTCACCTCATGTTCTTTG
Organism: Macrobrachium nipponense; assembly: GCF_015104395.2. NCBI lineage: Eukaryota > Metazoa > Arthropoda > Malacostraca > Decapoda > Palaemonidae > Macrobrachium > Macrobrachium nipponense. Next base: position 55,237,415 of record NC_061087.1, read on the forward strand.
TTCCTTTCTTTATTTGTTTCTTTTTTTATTTTAGATTTTATTATTTAATTGCTTTTGATTCATGGCTACAGGATGCATATATTTGCATATTTTTGGACGTAGATCTCTGCATTCAACCTCATAGCCTTCTAGGTATGAACATCTACCATAAATCTCATAATTGTGACATACCTTGGGATGTTTGTAGTAACATCTTTCACCGAATCTGCAATTCCCTTTTTTCAAAAGGGTGCGCTGCTGTATTGCCTCATATGTAGTATCTATGAGTAGCTCTGCATCCATACTCTTTTTCCTGCTCGTTGTTTTAATGATTTTTTTTTCTATCATTTCAGTTTTATTTTATTCTTTCCCGTTTTCCTCTTCTTCCTCTTCCTCATCTTCTTCATCCTCTACTATTTGCACATTAAGTCTCGGTTTAATAACATTATCTATCCGCGATAGACATGTTGAGCAAAATACCCTGGTATCCTTTCTTGTATTTTGCTGGACTTCTGCTCATTGAGGATGCGTGGGTATGTTGCATGCAAAGCCTGATAGGGAAGCAGAAAATACAGTGACTAAGCACTTTATCATTTATAATTCCTCATGAGTGTAAGTAATTCCCAAAGTATAATGAATTAGGTAATAATTTATAATTATGGCTTAATTTAAATCTTCTGAATAAAAAAAATCCCAGAGGATATATATTATATATATATATATATATATATATATATATAGATATATATATGTACAAAACTATATTATATTATATATCTATATATATATATATATATATAATATATATATATATATATATATATAAACTGTTTGTGGTTCCTTGCAATTGCAATGGATCTAAATTGCGATTATTAGAGACAAAAATGACTTAAGGAACCATATAACAGAGAAAAATATGAAAGATTACGGTTTACGGCCGACTTTAGAGTGAAGGAAATTGGGTAAGCTGAGAGGTTTAACATGCTTACAAATATTTCATCAGTCTAAGGCAGGGGTTTTCAACCTGGGGTACGCGTACACCCGGTGGTACACCGAGGGTCTGTCAAGGGGTACACGCTCCCCACAGGTTGTTAGGGTTAGGGGGCCGCTCACTTGCTGACAGGCAGGACACCTCTACTGTAGTTCAGATGGTAAGCTTATAGGAGTGGATTGCCTTTCCTCACTGCAAAATGAAATAGACAGATACTTTCCTGATGTGTCTGAAGGAAACTTGAAGCAAGTCAGAGACCCTTTCCATACAGATGTTGCTTTTGTTAATGATGCTATTAAGGGAGAGTTTATTGAACTTATGAATGGCTTCAGTGCTTGTGATCTATTCGTGAAAAAGTCTTTTGTCAGGTTCTGGTGTAAAATATCCATATCAAATCCACATGTCGCAGAGGAGCCTCTCCAGTCTCAGTTGCTTTTCCCATCAACGTAGTATCCGTGTGAAACTGGATTTTCCAGCTTACTTGTCAAGGTCTCGAATGAATTTGAAAGCCACCCTTCGATGTGCTTTGGCAAAAACTGCTCCCCGGGTGACTAGGTAGGCTAGATGATGGAAAATAGTTTCAGCAGCTGATTAACTCCCTTTTAGATGATGTAATAATAACGCATCTTGTTTTTGCACCTCAGTACCATAACCTTGAAAATTGACTGCATAGAAATAGGCAATTAATTATAAAGAAACATTTTTCTTTATTTTTTATAGAATTCTTTTTGTTACAATAATACTGGTTATGTCAGGAGAGTTATGCACTTACTTCCCTTCAGCATTATACTTGCAAATATACACAATGGAATTTTTTTCTGACACTGTTTTCATTCTTTATAAGAAGTGGAGGGGGTACATTACTGACATTAAAAATACCAGAAAGGGTATGTGGTGATAAAAAGGTTGAAAACCCCTGCTTTAAGGGAACTAAAGGTAACAAGATCAGCTCACTGCTGTAGGCTGGTGTGGACCAATACTACTCGGTCTCAGTGGTAATAAAAACAGCGGAGATATAACGAAATCCCAGATTCCCGTTACAAGAATCAGCTTCCAACAACGAGGCATGTGGCAGATATCTGCAAGGAGGAATCGCAAGGGTGTAGTAGGATAATGGCTGACACAAGGAGATTTTATGTTACGTCCCAGTAACAATAGCAGCACTATTCACAACAGGAACACTTAATAATCCAAATAGCACTATGGGAAGAAACTTTACAGCATCACAGAATGCAAAGGGAAGCATGTGACAAGGTAACATGACTGGAAGTGATGCTTGAGGTGGGGGTGGGGATTAAAGACCATAGGTTGCTTGTAGCAATGAAGTTGAAAAAACACAGTAGTAGAAGTGAAAGTGATTGACTGCCTTGAACCATTAACTTTGCACTTTACCTTATAGCCTGGATTCGTCAGACTTCAGTGTTGGAGCTGATAGCGGGAACACAATGGAAAGAGCATAAAAGCACACAAGGGCTGTATTAAGGAGGCAAGGGGAGGGTGTGGCCGGTGGGGGGGTGGGGGGAGCGGTGCTGCCCAGGTGAAATCAGCAGTGTCTAAGATGGTGAGTCTCGTCTCAGAGCTTTCCTTCATCTGTGACCCTTTTTATAATCTCTATCCTAGTCCTAATTCGGATCTATCCAGTAGATGACTAATGTTCTGTAGCCGCGTGGCTTTTCCAAATTCCACCGCGCTTGGGACAGCTGGCTTAATTCTCAGGCGTTAAGGGCACCTACAGAAGGAAATGGCTGACAGAAGTCTTTGTGGAAGGAACAGCTGTGTCACTGAGATCATTCATAGAATTAGTGGAAGAATCATAGGGTGGCTACTGATTTTTGATTAATAGGAATATTTGATGTTATTTTAATTTGGGGATGTTTCTAATTTAGAACACCTCCCCAATCTAGAGACCATTCCAACCCTAGACAGGTTGAAATGGCGAAAACAAACACCAACAAAGGAAAATATCTATTCTTTCCACCCCTATGATTGATTTCATAACAAACTTAAAATTAACTCTTCTGATATAAAATTGAAAATTCAACTTAGCAAATGCTTTTTACTTTACTTGCAGAGCAACTAGAGTTATGGGTACTTCTTGAGAAGTAATGAGACAATAAAAGTCTAACTTGACTGAAGCAAAATGTGAACTAAACAATTCTAAAAATTATAATACTTGGAAAAGTATTAGTCCACTTTGATTATGATTAACCTTAACTGAAGATAACTTCTTCTGAGGAATTAAGAAAATAAAAGTATGACGAACAAAGATAAACTGAAACAGAGATACCTTTAAAATTAAATAATTGAATAATTGTCAAACAAATATCTACTAATAAGTTCTATTAGTTATTACTTAGTATTTATACTAACCTTAAAATATAGGATATTTTGTGTTAATCTTAATTCTATCAAGCAGGATACTGTTAGCTTAACGTAAAGTAAGGCATGCTGTTAATAGGCCCTGAGGGGGAAGTAGTACAACACGTTCGTGGGTGATTATCTTAACCTAGGGGTACATAGTATAACAATATCATGAAATTTACTACTTCTACCTTACAGTATAAGCATTTTCTCCTAACAGAATATTAGTGTAAATCAGAAGGATAGAATTAAGGAAAGTAGTGATCCTCCTCAGAGAATGGACAGAATCATACAAAGTATAGATCTCATCAGAGAACACTGAAAATTACACAAAATCCATATACTAGGAGAAATGCTTAATCCAGCAATTAAATTAAAACAGACAATATATAGAAGAGCCATATTGCCTTAGTAGGCTAAGCTAAATGTATAGCATTTTTGCTGGCTATAAGTTTGATTGATTTATTAAAGATTATCTGGCGTCGCAACTGCTAATGGTTATTGGCGCCACTTCAATGGAATATATAAAGCATATGTATGCATATCCAAACGAACAAATGCATTCATACACATAAATACATGCATAAGACAAAATTATTAACTTGAAAGTAAAACCTTAAAAACTCATTTAAATTTAGAATAAAATTAATAAAGGAAAATCCTCATGACAAAAAAATTAATAATCGTAAAACTTACAAACTTAAAAGATTAATAGTAAAAATTAAATCTTATTTAAAATACCAATGGCATTAATAAAATTAAACAGGGCGCTTCCATTAAAATTTGCCCCTGGAATCTTGGTAAGGGAAAAACCACATTCAGCTCCCCTTCAACGTGGAGGATAGTACCTCTCTCTCTCATCTGACAGACTGGGACACTCAACTATCAGGCACCAAGTAGTTGTTACAATAAGGTTGATGATCCCCACTCATCAGAAAGCCATTTGTCATTTTTGCATGACCTATTCTAAGCCGACTGAGTATTACTTCCCTTTGCCTAGTCATTGGTGAATACTTCCAAGGAAAGATGGTGGTAGCTATTTCTTTCATTTTTTGGTTTTCTAACTCCCGTGCAAATTTCCAAGAATCAAGGAACGCTGATTTAATGACTGGATACATATCATTTGTAGGGAGTGCACACCTAGCTATAAGTATGCCTAGTCTCATGGAATAGTAGGTGCCTAGAGTGTTGCACTGCCAATTGAGACACTTTTATGACAACTCTTTGGTCTTTAAGGGGGGCATACTTTTGAAGGCTGTGTATGCCTCTATAGTAGTTCTTAATGAAGCATTAGTTTATTAGACCAGAATTCCTGGCGAATGGGCTCTGCCTAGGCAGAGCGTACAATGGGAATAGATGCCTAAAGGCGAGGATGAAGAGGAAAGGAAGAGATAAAGGAGAAACTATAGACAGTACAGTAATAGAAACAGTTACAAAAGATAAGAAAGAAGTAAAAGTAGCCAAACCTGGCACTTCCCTCTGGATGGAGAGAAGCCAGAATCCTCTATAAGAATGTGGCACTGTGCCAGGGCACTAGTGTGGAGAGAGACTATCAACTCTCTTAAGTGTTTGAAAACCTCAGTGCCCTTGGTCTGCTCTGGCTGCTGCGACAATCAGAACATTGGCACTTGTCGACGTGGCTAATGCTGCTTGGCTCAGTTCCGTGAGTTCTTTGGCGTCCTTACTCTGGGGCTGGTTAGCTGCTGATGAAAAGGGAGAGGAGGAGGTGACTTTGTTTGCTATGGGCTCACAAGCAAGGGTGATCGACTCCAGGGTGGTTTGCAAGGCCGCACCATTGGTGGAGGGTCCGCTACAGCCATGAGTGTCCTGGGGAATCCCTACTGGAATTGGCTCTTCCTTGCTGGCACTGGTATGATACCAAGCTGGAGGAGGAAAAGTGATCTGGATTGGGAGCTCCGTTAAGAAGACTCGAGTCTTACCTTGCCTCTGGCACTTAGGCTGTTCCTGGCAGAATGAGAGGATTCGAATGTCGCTTGACATCCCTGATGGATGGAGCATGGCATGGCCTGGTACCTTCAAGTGGCACCTGCTGTGTAGAAGTAGATCTTGGAGTACTGTAGAATTGGTTGAGAGCTATGTATAGGCAGGGCCCTGACACTAAAAAGGAGGGAAGAGAGTTAAAGTCTTAGCCTAGCAAGATGTCATAACCTCCTGGGATATAAGTAGCTACTGCCAGAGTACAAACTTTAGAGTGGTGAGGTCATGTGACTCTCAAGCGGATGGTAGGTAAAATCATTTTAACATGGTTGAGGCTCTCAATGGTGAGGTATTTGTGCCTATCAACACGTGCTCTGTAGAGAATTTTATCCTCCTGAATTATGGATACATGCACACCAAAGTCATCAAATGCTTGGACTTGTTGGGCAGGATAACGGCCGCTGGGAGGCGCAACAAGTACGGGGCCCTGAGCTGGAGGGCCTGAGGTTGACGGATTCGTCACAGCCATCTCAATGGCAAGAGTAGTAGCTTTCTTGGGGCAATGAGCTCATGAGGAGGTGTGCCCATGCACATCACAATAGCTCTTGCTGAAATCTCTCTTTGGTTGGTTGTTTTGTTCCAATGGCTGTTATTCTTATTGTTCTGGGGATGTGGCATGCCTGGGTTTGTTAGTGTCCACACACGGGCTTCCGGGGTGGATTATTTGAACATTGGGTAGGCTGAGAGGTAGCTGTAGGAAGGAGAGGGAGAGCAGGGTGAATCCTTTTCTTGAGGGATTTCTGCAGGGGATGGTGGGTGTTGTAGGCATCCAACCACTTACAGCACTCCAAAATGGTTTTAGGGGCCTTTTCCACCAAGTGGTTGGCAAGGTCAGTGGGATCGTAGGACAGGAAGTCCACCAGTTGGAAAAATTCTAAGACCTCTCAATGGACGTTGCGTTGGATGCCTTCATCCACCTCTGGAGTGGTGGCGTCTTCTTGACCACCCACTTTGTCCATGTTTAGTTAGCCTCCTTGGGCATACTCCTCCACTTCTGCCCCCACCAGTCTGAGATCAGCTCATAAGCCCCAAGGATTGCCTTTTGGACGAGGGCAAGGTCCTGTCACTTGTCAAGGGGGACAGCCTGAAATGCAGTACACCCTTTGCCAGCAAGATGCTTGTCCAGGAGGAGGGCCACTTCCTGAGGGGTAGAACTGAAATTCTCGAACAACTGCTCGACATGCAAGCCGTAATGAAGGTTCCCATGTTGTGGAGGTGTGAATGTGAGGGAGGGGGCACAGGGGTGTCACACTCGGGGGTGCCAGGGTGGCACTCTGGGCTGCCATAGCCAGTTAGTGTGCTCTTTCTGCAGTTTCTCTTCTCTCTTGGGCTTCTCTTTCTTTCTCCCCTTTTGGCTGGCTGGAATGCTCTCTCTGAAGCCTTTCTTTTCTCTTGGGGTTCTCTTTTCTCTTGGGGGGCTGCCTAGAAAGCTTTCTCTGCAGCTTCTCTTCTCTCTTGGGCGGCTGTCTCGAATTATTTCTCTGCTGCTTCTCTTTTCTCTTAGGCAGTTGCCTCGAATACTTTCTCTGCAACTTCTCCTCTCTCTTGGGTGGCTGCCTAGAATGCTTTCTCTGGAGATTCTCTTCTCTTTTGGGCAGCTTCCTTCTTTTTGCTCACCCATTTGATTAGTTTCATGCTTTCCAACCCCAATTCCTTTCCATTAGTGATGGAGGCCTTAACCTCATCCAGTGCTGCATTGCTGGCCATTTTGACCAGAGTAAACGCTGGCAGCACTAGCCTGAAGATTTAGGTACCTATAGGCACAGTAATGTAGACTGGATAAAAAAAAGTGGATTCCTGACGAGGCAATTCATGCACCGATAGGACATAGAATTATCTTAGAAATCGTGAGTTAAACACAGCAAAAGGCAGAATAAAGTGTCGCCAGTCGCGGGTGCACAGTCGGATATTCTGAAAAATGTGTGGATTTCCGAGGTGGGAGTTCAGACGTCCATAAGATGTAGATTTATCACAGGAATCATGAGCTAAATGCAGTGAAAAGGTGGAATAAAACATCGTCATTCACAGGCACACAGTCATATGTATATACTGAAAAATATGTGGATTCCCAAGGTGTGAATTCAGATGTCCATAAGATGTAAATTGATCATAGGAACATGGAATTAAACGTGGAGAAAAGGTGGGATGAACGTCACCAATTGCGGGTGCATGCACAATTGAATACACTAAGAAATAATAGGTTAATTCCCAAAAGGGAATTTGGATGTCCATAAAACGTAAATCTATCCGATTTATTTTAAATCAAACACGGCGAAAAGGAGGAATGTACGTCGTCAATCACGGATGCAGAGTCATATAGAAGACAATATGTTTGTAAACAAATGAAGCATATCTGGTGGATGTGCAGTATGCTGGCAGGCAAAAGCAAACATGGCAGACGACGCTCTCACCTAATTTAACTTGCCAAATGTTTTGTGCACATTGTACATGTATGGCAGGGTACGGCTTCTTTCATGCTTATTACATTGTACATATATGTACTCTCGCAGTGTAAAGACCTTCTTTACCCACTAATCATGATCTTGTATCTCATCTAGATTGTAAAGTCCTTCTTTATCCACTAATCATGATCTTGTACCTCATCTAGCTAAGCAGCAAGAATCACATGTATATGTTTGTATGTAGAATTCCCTGGCCTTTGCACTGATATATAATTCATCAATGTATGTCCATTATGTCTTTTGTTATTGTCATTTTATTAACTACTAAGTAACACAAATTCTTCTCTGTCTGTGTGCGTGTCGCAAGACTCTGGGGTCGGGGACTCCAATTCTGTCAGCACACTGCTATTCAATATGGCTGCGCTTACTTTCAGAACCCTTTAACGGAACTATACAGCGACAAAGTTTAGGCTTCTAAAAGCTCCTTCCTCGGAAAACCACCCATGCCACTAACGGACTACGGACTAATTACAGCGTACCTCTCCAGGTACATTCTGGCTTGTTTGAACGGTTTGGCCCTGCTGTTTACGATTCACATCGACTGTATTCAGAAAGTCATTAACAGAACCACACGGCGTATAGTTTTATTATGTTTTGGTGTGAGAGTCAAAATGCCAGACACAGAACTCGCGAGTCAAGCCAAGGACTCATGGATCCTCTACATCCCCCTCTGGCCTTCGAAAACCCCAACATCTCAGGTGAAAAAGCTGCCGCTGTGGTGGGATTATACAAGCTGAAAAACAAAAAACTTAAAACACAAACGCATGTATTCACCTCAGACTCAAGGTGAGGAGATGCGCTGCTGTCCGCTGGATATATAGCTAGGCTAGGCTACCCATCGTAACACAACACAATCAACTGAACAAGGACAACAACCACTAACAATTCAATAACTATACAACAAAAGACCACTGCACAAATAATCACTATCCATACTAAAAAAAATAACCCGACAAGTCAACACACCGCCTACATCCAGGAACCACAACAACAACACTCAACAACTCAAAACTCCAACAACTCATCTACAACCCAACAGAATTCACAAGCACAACAAACTCAACAACACAGGCACAACAACTTTCAAACTTACAATACCAACAATAATTCAAACAACAGCTTCAAGAACCACAAAATAACTGACCATCAATAATACGGCTACCAAAAAACTCTGACTCAATAGCACTGACTCTCCTCACAGACACACTCACTCCTCCCAACGCTCATAACTGATGCTTGCCACTGATACACACAACAGAGCGCCACAACAGACACATATTTATGACCGCCATTAAACCACTCCCATTTATTCCTCCACCAATCTCTCTCTCTCTCTCTCTCTCTCTCTCTCTCTCTCTCTCTCTCTCTCTTTCACGCAACCCTCGGAGACGTTGTCAAATATAAACTACCATTATCACTCCTCCATACTGCTGTTCTCACGGCAAAATACTACGTCATGGTTCCTGCAGGCTGACGTACATTTCCGTGTAGACAAGGTCACAGACGAAGAAACCTAAGCAAATAGCATCATGACGACGCTGCCCGAGGAAGTGTTTAATAAAATTACGCCTTAGCTAGACGCTCAGATGGAAAAGACCAAATACGAAGACCTCAACGAAAAGCTCATCCAGATATACTCCATGCCCATCCCAGAGAGACCATAATGTGCCCTGGACCTGTTGAACCAACCCCTAGGGGACACATCGCCCAAGGACTCCTGGGACAAACTATGAGGTCTACTGATGCTGCTGGACTGCTACAAATTCGACAAAAGAAGGGAGATCAGCCTATCGTGAGAAATATTCCTCAGGAGGTGAGGGCACAAATTATGGAGGTAGACACACTTTCCATGGAGAAATTGGTGAGCATCACGCATAAACTCCACGAGGCCACCAAGGTCTCCAAGCATGCTGCAGCACCCAAAGCCTGATAGAAGAGAAGGTCGAGGAGGGGGATACACATGCAACATACAGAAAAAAGGCACCGCTGCAGCAGCAGAGGACGTAGATGAATCCAGCCTGGTGTTATTTCCACTGATGATTCAGAAAGAATTCCAGAAACTGCAGAGCTCTCTATGCGTTCCCAAAAAATGCAGAGGGTGGCCACACATTACAGCCATGGCAACAACAAAGAATCCCAATCAGTGGGATTCTTCATCCACGATGCGATCTTTGGGTGCCGAATACTGGTAAACACAGGAGCTATGCAGTTGGTCTTTCTGCCATCAAGGGAGGACTGCAACCTCGCGCCCAATGCCACGGTTGCACTAGTAGCTACAAATGGAAGCCCCATCTGCTGCTATAGAACCCAGACCCGCAGAATATCTATTCTGGGTCATAAGTACGAGTGGCCCTTTGTCATTGCGGACGTCAGGTTCCCCTTTCTGGGTGCCGATTTTCTCACACAACATGGTCTGCTGGTGGACATCGGCCGTAAACGCCTTCTAGACACTGGAACCTGCCGCTCCCGCCCACTTGTCGCTGGCCCGGGACTGCCCACTGTATGTGCTGCCGTGTCATCCAAATACAGCGCCCTCCTGCATGAATTCCCAAACGTCTTCAAGCCAGAACTATGCTAGGTGCTAGGAACACAAGCCAAGGATGGAATCTACCACCACATCACCACCACGGGCCCACCGACACGTGCCAAATTTCGCCATCTGCCACCCCAGAAGCTCCAGGATGCTAAATAAGAATTCACAGAGATGGAGAGGATGGGTATTTGCAAAAAGGCATCAAGCCCATGGGCGTCCCCCCCCACATGGTGAAGAAGCCAGACAGTTCCTGGAGGCCCAGTGGGGACTATTGTTGGTTGAACCTGGTGACATTGCTAGACCATTATCCCCTACCAAACATGTAGGACCTGACAGGAGCCCTACACTTCGCCAAAATATTTACTAAAATGGATCTACTTAAGTCTTATTTTCAGGTGCGAGTGCATCCTGACAACATCCCGAAGGCGGCCATCATCATGCTGTTCGGAATATACACCTTCTCCTACTCCAATCAAGTAATAAAATCCAAAATAAGAAAGAAACAAATAAAGAGAGGAATAAAGAATATCAGGTAAAAGAAAAAACCAAGCCATCAACGCAATATGCAGTGATGTCAGCAAAAAAATTTCCAAGCCTCAGCTCCAAGATACAACTCAAATGATAATAACTGTATTTATTATGCAAGAGGATATTGCAGATACGGAGAAAATTGCAGATTCAGACACAAAATTAATAATTATGATGAAGGAAGATCAAATATTATGGAAAAGTTGGATTTTTTAATGTCAGAATTTCTGGAAATGAAAAAAAGAACAACATACCAGAACAGGAAAGAGATATGGGAAAATCCTTATTATTACCCATACTAAATGAAGGAGAAAACATGCAAACCATCATAGTGATGAATACGCAGGGTTTAGTTATGAGTAACTCAAAAAGAAAAATAGAGTACTTAGAAGAACTAACCCAAATTGAAAAGAAAATAGATATAATGAATATAAGTGAAACCTGGTATTCCCAAGAAACTGGGAATGATATCAAATAAAAGGGTTCCAAACTTATAAATCAGATAGAAAAAATAGGAATCAAGGGGGAACTGCAATATATGGGAAAGACAAAAAACAAGGAAAAATATATGAGAAATATAGTAACTCAGAATGTGAACTAATAGCGGTAGAATTTGAATCTGAAAAATTAATGAACATAGTAATATATAGACCTCCTAATACTAAAGAGCTTGATTAATAATAGAAAAATTGGATGATATATGTAGAAATCACAAGGACTGGACTATTCTCCTATCCAGAGACTTCAACTTTCCTTTCGTAGATTGGAAAGAACGAATAGGAGATTGTGGTTGTACTTATACATATAAAAAAAGAGAGTAATAGTAGTGCAGAAGATAAGAGGCAATTCGAAAAGCTATTAGATATGCTACTAGAATACAACATTCAACAAATAAATCACCTGCCAACAAGAAAGGAAAATACTTTAGACCTAGTATTTGTGAACGAGGTGAATTATGTTAAAGAAGTAATAGTTTATAATGTGAGTATTTCAGACCATAATGTCATAGAATTAACAGTCCATTCCAAAGCAAGTGAAAACAGAGATAAGCAAGAAATGAAAAAGTGGGAAGGATATGGAAAATACAACTTCTACAGTAAAAATATAAAATGGTCAGAAATAAATGAAGAATTAAACAAAGATTGGGATAACATTTTCGTAAGTGATGACATAAGGGTAAATACGGTGATATTATATAACATATTAGAGAAAATAGTGGATAAATATATACCGAAGAAGAAAAGTAAACATCAGTCATGCATACTAAGAGACAGAAGGATCTTGTTCCAGAAAATCAGAAAGTGGAAAAAAGGTCTTGCAAAGAAAAAATGCATAGAACTAAAAAGTAAGATAGAAAATGCAGAACAAAAGATTATACAATCAAAAGAAAATGAAAAACGGGACTTCGAAGAAAAAACCCTAATAAATATCAAGCAAAACCCCAAACTATTATACTCATACGTGAAAAAGATGAATAAAAGAAGAATAGAAATAAGCCCTCTAAGAATTGAAGGGAGATTAACGAATGAAAAAAAGGGAATCTGCAACATATTGGCAGAACGATATAAGAGAGAATTCACCCCTAGATTAGATAATGAAGATAATGATATAGAAGTAAGGGACGAAAATAGTGAATATTTAGCTGACATAGATATTAATGAAGCTGATATTGTGCAGGCTATTAATGAAATTAAAAATGGAGCTGTAGCAGGGCCTGATGGAGTTCCTGCTATTTTGTTAAAGAAAGTAGTTCATTCTATCGCAAAGCCACTTGCAATATTATTAAGACAAAGTGTAGATACAGGCACGATTTATGATGAGCACAAATTAGCATATATTACCCCTACATTCAAAAGTGGATCAAGACTAGAGGCAAGTAATTATAGGCCTGTGAGTCTAACATCACATATTATGAAAGTGTATGAAAGGGTTATGAAGAAAAATATTATGAAACATTTAATAAAAAATAATCTGTTTAATATAGGACAACATGGTTTCGTACCCGGAAAAAGTACACAAACCCAACTGTTAGTCCACCGTGAAAACATATACAAAAATATGAAAAGCGGAAATGAAACAGATGTGGTTTATCTAGACTTTGCAAAAGCTTTTGACAAGGTACACCATAATATATTAGCGAAGAAAATTAGAAAACACAATATAGTGGATAAAGTAGGAAGATGGTTAAAAGAATTTTTACACAACAGAAAACAGATAGTTATTGCAAACGATGAGAAATCGGATGAAGCTAAGGTAATTTCCGGTGTGCCACAAGGTACGGTGTTAGCTGCATTACTGTTTGTTATTATGATTGCAGACATAGACAGTAATGTTAAGGACTCCGTAGTGAGAGGTTTCGCCGATGACACAAGAATAAGTAGAGAAATTACTTGTGATGAAGATAGGAATGCGCTACAAAGAGACCTTAACAAAGTATATGATTGGGCAGAGGTAAATAGGATGGTATTTAACTCTGATAAATTTGAATCAATAAACTATGGAGACAGAGAATGAAAGCTATATGCATATAGGGGACCTAATAATGAGACAATCACAAATAAGGAAGCAGTTAAAGACCTTGGTGTGATGATGAATAGGAACATGTTATGCAACGATCAAATAGCAATTCTACTGGCAAAATGTAAAGCAAAAATGGGAATGTTGTTACAGCACTTCAAAACAAGAAAAGCTGAACACATGATTATGCTTTATAAAACATATGTTCGTAGTCCACTTGAATATTGCAATATGATATGGTACCCACACTATCAAAAGGATATTGCACAAATAGAGAGTGTACAAAGGTCCTTTACAGCTAGAATAGAAGGGAAAGACTACAATCCTTAAAATTATATAGTCTAGAAAGGAGAAGAGAACACTACATGATAATTCAGGCATGGAAACAGATAGAAGGAATAGCTGAAAACATCATGGAGCTAAAAATATCCGAAAGAGCAAACAGAGGTAGATTAATAGTGCCCAAAACTATACCAGGAAAAATAAGGAAAGCACACAGGACATTAATCCACTACGCACCAGCATCGATATTGCAGCGTCTATTCAATGCGTTGCCAGCTCATCTGAGGAATATAACAGGAGTGAGCGTAGATGTGTTTAAGAATAAGCTCGACAAATATCTAAACTGCATCCCAGACCATCCAAGATTGGAAGATGCAAAATATACCGGAAGATGTACTAGCAACTCTCTGGTAGACATTAGAGGTGCCTCACACTGAGGGACCTGGGGCAACCCGAACAAGATGTAAGGTCTGTAAGGTCTGTAAGGTCCACCTTCAGCCTCAGGAATGCCGCGGTCACATTCCAACACCTGATGGATAGCATCCTTGAGACCTACCTTTCTGCATCTGCTGTGGATGATATCCTGATCGTCTCCAGGTCCCTGGAATAGCACCTGGGACATGTCCGGGCAGTGCTGAAACGCCCTCAGGAGAACGGGTTGATCGTGAGGTTCAACAAGTGTTCCTTCAGTGTAGAAAATGTGGACTTCCTGGGACACAAGGTCCCCCTGACGGGTGTCTGCACCATGGCCTCCAAGGTAGAGGCAGTAAACAACTTCCCTACACTGAAGACGATAAAGACCCTGCTGGAGTTCTTTGGCATGGTCAACTACTACCAACGATTTGTGCCGGACATTGCCCATATCATGTATCCCCTGACCAAGGTGCTGAAGGGGAAACCGAAGACACTGATGTGGAGACACCGCAGCAGAGGGTGCTCAAGCAGATGAAGGCAGCCCTAGCCAGAGCCACCACCTTAGCCTACCAGGACCCCACCACCCCCATGAGACTTATCACCGATGCCAGCAATGTCTCCTGTGGAGCCGTACTGGAGCAGATAGTGGACGGGTCCCCCTGCCTGCTCGCGTTCTTCAGCCGCAAATTGAAGCCGCCGGAGACCCAATACAGTTCATTTGACAGGGAACTGCTAGCAATCTACGACAGCAGCCCCTTCACCATTCTGACAGACCACAAGCCTTTGGTACATGCTTTCACGAAGGCGGGGGAGACACGTGGTTAGTAAGACAGCAGTGGCACTTGGCCACTGTATCTGAATTCAGGTGCACCATCAGGTACGTCCCCAGGAAGAAGAAATCAGTAGCCAATGCCCTGTCAAGGATTGAAATCAATTCAGTCCACCTGGGCATCGACTACGAGGACCTGGCAAAGGAAGAAGCTGCAGACCCAGAAACGCCAGCTTACAGCACGGCACTCACCACACTAAAGTGGAAGGACATGCCAGTAGGAGAGCAGGGATCAACACCAGCACAGGCTGCCCCGCCCCCTGATACCCACATCATGAAGGAAGCAGGTATTTGATATCATCCACCTGATGACCGAGAAGTTCGTGTGGCATGGGATAAAAAAGGATGTGCAGAAATGGGCAATGAACTGCATACCGTGCCAAACAAGCAAGATCACCCAGCACACAGAATCAAGCATCAGAGACTTCCCTCAACCATGAAGACGGTTCAGGCACATTCACATGGATGTTGTAGGACCTCTGTCACAATCAGGTGGCGCCAGTACCTCCTAACAGTCAGAGACTGATCTACGATATTGCCAGCAGCAACCCCAATGGCAGAAGCATCGACAAGCGCCTGCACAGACGCCCCACTATGAAGTTGGATGAGCCCTTTTGGTGTGCCAGATGACAGAACTACAGACAGGGGCTCGGCATTCCTGTCAGAACTCTGGGTCTCCCTGGCATGCCTGATGGGAACAACACTCCACAGCATGATGACATACAACCCAGAGGCCAACGGAATGGTGGAAAGGGCCCACTGTTCATTGAAAGTGGCGCTGATGGTATGGTGTACTAATGAAAACTGGAAGGTGCAGCTGCCCTGGGTCCTGCTAGGACTTCGAACAGCACCAAAAGCAAATAGCGTTGAATCCTGCAGAAAAAGTCTACCGGGAAGCACTGGCAGTACCGGACTAATTCTTCCCTATGGAACGAGACGACCGAGATACGCCCCTTAAAACACTAAAGGAAATAGCAAAGGAGTTTGCACCCTGCTAGAAGACTTTCATGGACAGGACACATAAATACACACCGCCAAACGACTCAACAGTTGAGTCCACCACACAACCACAAATATCAAGAACTTGGGGACAGCTCCTGATACCAACAAGATATTGTGATTATCTGTGCAAATCTTCTAATCATTCATTATTAATTATGCATTATTTAATTATTAATTATTAATAATTGTGTTTGGGGGAGGGAGTACTTGACCTTCTTTACCCACTGATTATGATCTTGTACCTTATCTAGCTAAGCAGCAAGACTCACATGTATGTGTTTGTATGTAGAATTTCCTGGCCTCTCTGCTGATATATAATTCATCAATGTATGTCCATTATGTCTTTTGTTCACTCCTAAGAAACACAAATTCTTCTCTATCTGTGTGCAAGTCGTGGGACTCGGGGTTTGGGCACTCTGTTTCTGTGGTGGTCAAACCAGCCATCACAAGCGGCGACCGTTACAGGATCTTTCGTTCCTATGTATTCACTGGTGTATGTGCAAAGTTAATTCTTTGGGTTGCTCTCAGGCCACATTTTTGCACTTCCTCGCATATTAGTTGATAATTCAGTGTTTGTGTATAATTTTGGCGTGCCATAGTGGTCATTAAGTTGGCTGTTAACATATTAGAACTCCTTAGCGGAGAAGGGGTGGCATGAGAGGCTTGCAGACTTAAATAGGGGGGATTTGGAACTTGTAGCACAGCATTTTGAGTTGGAATATGAGGTATCTATAAGAAAGGGTTTATTGTTATTGCAAATTTATGACTATGTGAAGACTGTGAAGGCAGGTGGGGAACAAGAAGTGAAATCAGGTAAAGCTGTATTGTCTGTAGAAATTTTGGATAGGCAAATTGCTTTGAGGCAGATAGAATTTGACATAGCAAAGTTTAAAGCACAGAGGAAAGAGAAAAGGAGAAACAGCATGAGACTACCATGAGAGGTACGGGTCCTTCAGCTTCCCCTTCCCCTTCACCCAAATAGGTCTGTAACGCCTGCTATTAATTTAGCGCAGGCTCTCAAATTTGCAGAAAATAATGTAACAGAGTTTTTTCATTTGAAAGAATAGCAGCAAGGTTGGAATGGTCCCAAGAGTATTGGACCACTCTTTTATAAAGTAAATTGGTTGGAAGGGCTCAGAAGGTGTATGTAACGCTGGAGGAGGATCTGTCATAAGTTTATGAGAGTGTGAAAGCTATAGTCTTGAAAGCCTATGAGTTAGTCCCTGAAGCCTATAGGCAATGCTTCAGGAACGTACAAAAAGCAAACTTTTGTTGAATTTGCAAGGTCGAAGGAACAATATGCTAGTGATTGGCTCAAGTCCAAGGAAGTGGTAGATTTTGATGAATTGAAGAAATTAATGTTGTTGGAGGAGTTTAAGAGGTGTGTGCCACATAAACTGAAGGTCCACCTCGAAGAGTTAAAACTTGAGACCGTTCAGGAGGTAGCCATCGCTAGTGATGAATA
Source organism: Macrobrachium nipponense (assembly GCF_015104395.2). Classification (NCBI taxonomy): domain Eukaryota; kingdom Metazoa; phylum Arthropoda; class Malacostraca; order Decapoda; family Palaemonidae; genus Macrobrachium; species Macrobrachium nipponense. Next base: position 55,254,776 of record NC_061087.1, read on the forward strand.
TTATTTGTCTCATAATAGTGAGTTAGGGGGAGTAACGACAAATGTGAAGTTGGTTGGGTTAAAGTAGGTAGGAATAATAATAATAATAATAATAATAATAATAATAATAATAATAATAATAATAATAATAATAATAATAATAATAATAATAATAATAATAAAGGTAAAGATCATGGTAATGCTACTAATACTAATAATTTTTCTCCTAACATCAACATCTTTAACAGGAAATTTATAAACAATGGCCATTTTCAATTTACCTGCAAAGGAATGGCAAATTAAGTTAAAATTTTTAATTGGGTAAGACTTAAACTGTATCAGGGAAACCAGACAGCAACGCAAATTCCTCATTTTCATACACAGCAATGCCTCCTGAAGAAATAAAGACTGAGCTGCACCAGTATCCCACTGACGTGCTTCTTTGCAATAAGAAGGGGCACGTAAAGAGTATGTGCTATGCATTTAGAAAATCTCAAAATGCTGATGATAGGCCAGTAATGAGTGTGGAAAAAAGAGTGAAAGAACCCTAACAGGAGCCCTGCACGGGGCCAAGATATTCACAAAAATGGATTTGCTCAAGTCTTATTTTCAGGTACCAGTACATCCTGACGTTCCAAAGACAGCCATCATCATGACGTTCGGGACCTACCTTTCTGCGTCTGCTACGTGGACGACATCCTGATCTTCTCCAGGTCTCCGGAGGAGTACCTGGGTCACATCCAGGCTGTGCTGAAACGCCTTCAGGAGAAAGGATTGATCGTCAGGTTTGACAAATGTACCTTCGGAGTGGAGAAGGTAGATTTCCTGGGACATGAAATCTCTCTGACAGGTGTTTGCCCCATGGCCTCCAACTCAGCATAGTCAACTACTACCGACAATTCGTGCCGGACATTGCCCACATCATGTATCCCCTAACCAGAGTGCTGAAGGAGAAGCCAAAAGCACTGACTTGGGAAGTCCCGCAGCAAAAGGCGTTCAAACAGATGAAGGCAGCCCTTGACAAAGCCACCACCTTAACATATCAAGACCCCACTGCCACTCTGAGACTTACCACTGATGCCAGCAATGTCACTTGCTGAGCCGTGCTGGAGTAGATAGTAGACAGTTCCCTCTCACTTGCTTGTGTCTTAGCCACAAGTTAAAGCCCCTGGAGACCCACTACAGTGCATTCAATAAGGAACTGCTGGCAATCTACCAAGCCATGCGGCACTTCAAGTACTTCTTGGATGGCAGCCCTTTCACCATCCTAACAGACCACAAGCTGTTGGTACATGGATTCACGAAGGTGGGAGACACATGGTCGGCAAGACAGCAACGACACCTGGCTGCTATCTCTGAATTCGGATGCACCATCAGCGACTTCCTTGGCAAGAAGAACCTGGTAGCCAACGCCCTATTAAGGATTGAAATAAATTTGGTCCACTGGGCATATAATACTCAGACCTGCCGAAGGAACAGCCACAGACCCGAAATGGAGGCTTACTGCACGGCACTTACCGCACTGAAGTAGGAAGACGTGCCAATAGGCGAATCAGGATCGACACTTCTTTGCAATACCAGCACAGACCAACCCCACCCCCTGATACCCATGTCATGAAGAAAGCAGGCATTCGACATCATCCACAGCCTGTCACATCCATCAGGATGAACAACAACGCATCTGATGACAGAGAAACTCGTGTGGCACGGGATCAGGTAAGATATACGAGAATGGGCGAAGAACTGCTTACTGTGCCAGACAAGTAAGATCACCTGGCAAATGGAATCAGGCATCGGATACTTCCCTCAACCACAATGGCATTTCTGGCACATCCATGTAGTGTCGTAGGACCTCTGTCACAGTCAGGGGGCGCCAGATACCTCTTGACAATCATAGACCCTACCACAAGATGGCCGGAAGCACCCCCAGGGGTAGAAGCATCAAGTGCCTACACGGAAGCCCTACTATCAAGTTGGATAAGCCGTTTTGGTGTGCCGGACGATATAACTACAGGCAGGGGGGTGACATTCTTGTTGGAACTCTGGGTCTCCCTGGCATGCCCGATGGGGACAACACTCCACAGTTCAATGGCATACAACCCTGCGGACAATGGTATGGTGGAAAGGACCCACCGTTCATTATAAGCAGCTCTGATGGCACGTTGTACTGATGAAAATTGGAAGGCGTAGCTGCCCTGGGTCACTGCACCGCAGAAAAAGTCTACGGTGAAGCATTGGCCATACCTGGAGAATTCTTCCCCATGGAGCTGTACGACCTGGATACACCCCTTCCAAGGCTAAGAGAAATTGCAAAGAAGTTCGCGCCTTGCCGGAAGACTTTTGCAGACAGGACATAACTTCACCCCAGAAGGCCTGAAAAACCTGTACACTTGTCTTCATGAGGAACGACGCCCACCGCCCTCCCTTGACCAGACCATACAGAGGACCATAGCGAGCCGTCAGTAGATCATCCAAGGCCTACCTTGTCAACATCCATGGTCGAAAAGACTGAATATCTATCGACAGGTTAAAGCCAACCTTCCTAACGGATAGCAGAACCCAGGAGGAAACTGGTAGACGTCCCAGAATTCCTCCGCAAAACAAGATCGTAGATGAAGAGATTGGCATCCCAAAATGAGGTCTAGGATGTCCCAAGGGCCGCATTAAGGATGATATCCACATGGCAAAACCGCTGGACGACTCAGCAGTTGAAACCACCCCACAACCTCAGATATAAAGAGCTCGGGGTCGGCTCCTGCTCCCAAAAAGATACCATGATTAACATTCAACAGATCTTCCAGTCATTATTTCATAATCATTGTCTTGGTGGGGGAGTACTTGTAAAGACGTCTTCTTTACCCATTAATTACAATCATGCACCACATCTATCAATGCAACAAGAATCACATTTATATATTTGTACGTAGAATTTCCTGGTCTTTGCGCCAATATATATTTTACCACTGTATGTACATTATGTCTCTTGTTATTGTTATATAATTGACCATTAACAAACGCAAATTGCTCTCACTCAGCTTGGGGGTCACGGGGACCTTGGGTCGGGCACCACGTTTCCATCCGCACGCTGCTGTGTATACCTTTTGCCCAAGGAATAACTCAGTCAGTACCCAGTTCTTCTTGCTTTGACTCCACAATATGTATATGGAATTATATATGTGATTGAAAAGACTTACTTAGAAGGTAGATGATGAAAAGTTTTGATTGTAGTATTCACAAAACATTTCCTTTTACACTCTTACCACAGGGATTATACGACAGATGTAGGAACTACTGTCACAATTAGTGATATGTGTATAGATATGGTTCGTGGCAGGAAGTGGTATAGTGGCTTTGTAAGGTGGTGTGATTTAAGTCTTACTTAAATGATAGATGATGAAAACTTTTGATTGTACTATTTACAACAACAATGCATATTCTCTTTTTTTTTATTATTATATGTAGTCTGGTGGAGTTTTTGTTTACACATTCTGCTTCTCTCCCCACTCAGCTGCTGCTGAAATGAATATCTCCAAGCGAAGCGCTGGGTTTCTTTGCTCTACATGAGATGACAATGGGATAATATGAAGGCTGCCTTCTACTTTGCTACTCTTTCTCTTTGATGCCTATCTGGTATCTCAAATGTTGATTATATATATATTTTTACGTATTGAGCAAACCTTGTAGTCCCAAGACGTAAGGGAAGGAAATTTAAGAGGAAATAATGGAAAATAGAGGGCTTCTGACTTACCTTGGATAACTATAAGAGGGATTGATTTGGTTCTGGGAGGTCAACAAGAATACTCAGCTGATTAATTTACATTACTTTTATTTACAAAAGAACATGGACTGGCCTGGGATAAAGGCAAGGCAACTTGGCCACATGTGGTCAGAGTGCCGTATAATGTCTGGACCACTCCTATCTTTCACAATAGGGGAAAACTGGCCAAAATAAAATACTAATTCCATGCTGGTTTCCAAAATTGATAATAGGTATCTTGCGGTAAGGAAGCGCTTGTGAGGAGACGTAGTACACATGACTCAGCAAATCTGGAAAAGTTCCCAGATTAGACACAATCATAAAATAAAGACTTCTTGCACAATATTTCAGCTACAAGGGCAGTCACTTTTATTTAGCACACACTGGGAAGGAATTCTAGTGTTTAAATGAAATATTCAATGAAGAATTAATCTTGGACAGGTCACAAGGGGCAACACATGCCCCGATGATGGACAAAGGGATTTCAGTAGAGAAGTGATAAAAGGGAGATTTGAAATGGAAATGGCAAGATTCGTCTTGGAGGAATAGGGCTGGTTGGATTTTGCACTTTTCAAGAGGCTTGGACATGTGTCGTGATGCCTGAAGGGGGGCTCCAACCAGCACTGACGAAACAAAGGCTGACTTCCAGTCAGAGAGAGGGCACGTCTGCCCAAATCAAGTAGCTAGCATGGTCCGAGGCCAGAGCAGTGCATTTCAAAGCGGCCAGTGATTCACACGCAGCCTCCAGCATTGTCTGGAAAGAGGCAAAAACACAGCCAGCAGATTTATGGGAAAAGAGGTTTTAGGCCGGGTGCACATTGAGACACAGAGCAGGGCAGAGCAGGGCAGACTCAGGGCAGGACAGGGCAGGTCAGCACAGGCCAGCATAGGCGAGGTGCGCACATTGAGAAGTAGTCTGCCATCCTATGCAGGTCCTGTGATCATGGCTGCCGCTCATGATTACCTGAGAAACCTCAGCTCAGAATCTGACTCGGAAAATGAATTCAAGGATACTTTGTTATATATAATAATAATAATAATAACAATACATTTATTCCACAATATTACAGTAGGTATTCTTACAATGTGCATTTGCTGGGGAAAGAGATCACTGTGGGGGAGTGAGTACATGGCCATGGTGCATTTGGTTTAACATCTGAGTTGAGTGATGCAAGATTCAAGAATTATTTCTGATTAAGCAGAGGACAATTTGATGAGGTGCATAACATGATACAAAGTGACTTATCATCTGAAGGTTGCAACACCCAGAAACCAATCGGGAGTAGAGAAAAACTGGTGTGTTTTTAAGGTCAGTTTTATTTTCCTCCATGTCTGTCTTTCAGCAATATGGGAACGGAGGAAAAAATCCACGGATGAACAGTTCCCATTTCTTTTGACTTGTAATACTGGCTCCAAATGTCATTATAATGGATAATTGTAAAAAGGAAAAATAACAGGGAAAACAGTGTTGAGAAGCACACAGGTCTTTCCGAGCGATTCATCAAAAATTAACAAAATCATCAGACATAATTATGACTTTCACATCATATAATAATTTAGTGGGAAATCAGGGAATGTGTCCTGATACTGTTCTGAAAGCACAGGGAAAGACTGTGATACATCAGTAGTAGATGTATCAGTAGGTGTATGTGCAAGAGGAGTACGACCATAGGATGAATGGGAAGAATGGCTTTCGGGATGCCGAGCAAGGTTTCTTCAGCATCTGAAACTTTGCGAAATACATTCTGTTTTATCTTGTGCTGTAAGGCTGGTGGCATTTTTGCCGTCGATGTGCACAAGGTAATGAAAAAATTAGAAATGGGATCTCTTTCTTCCTGTTTAAATTTTTCCTCTATTTTTTTTCATATCAAGTGCTCTCTGTGTGACTCTCTCTTCATGATTTATTAAGATCGATTCCTTGAGCAGAGCAGTAACATCAGTCTGCTTTTTCTTTACCTCTCTTACATGAGCTGTAGGTTCAACAATACTTTCACCAGCATCATCAAATTCTTCGTCGAGTCTGGGATTTTTACATGAAGCAGTGATGAGTTGTGGGTTCCTTCTACAACCGAACTACTGTCATCATCAAATGTCCGTACGCTCTCGTTGTCAGTCAGTGGATGAAATCATGTGGATTAATGAGAGAGTTACTTCCTGTGCCGTATGTGTGCAGAAAACTACGTTTCAAACACTGTGTGACATAGGCCGAAGCAGGTCTGCCCCTGTGCTGTGCTGTCCTGCATGACAATGTGCATGCTTACATTTAAAATAGGGAAATGCAGTTTTCTGCCCTGCTCTGTGCTGCGTTGCCTGTGTTGCCTGCATCTCAATGTGGCCGGGCGCACATTGAGACGTAGGGCAGCGCAGAGCAGGGCAGACTCAGGGCAGCATAGTTGTGGTACGGTACGCACATTGAGAAGCAGTGATGTCGTCCTATTTATGTCCTGTGATTATGGCTGCCTCTTATGATTACCTGAGTAACCTCAGCTCAGAATCTGACTCGGAAAATGAATTTGAGAATACTTTGTTATTATTATTATTATTATTATTATTATTATTATTATTATTATTATTATTATTAATAATAATAATAATAATAATAATAATAATAATAATAATAATAATAATAATAATAATAATAATAATAATAATAATAATAATAACAATAATAATAACTCAACGCCGGAAATATGATAAAAGCCATAAAACACATGGTCAGTGCCAGTAATCAGATACAGCGCAGGAATAGTGGAATGGACGAAGGCAGAACTCCGCAGCATAGATCAGAAAACCAGGAAACATATGACAATACACAAAGCACTACACCCAAGAGCAAATACGGACAGACTATACATAACACGAAAGGAAGGAGGGAGAGGACTACTAAGTATAGAGGACTGCGTCAACATTGAGAACAGAGCACTGGGGCAATATCTGAAAACCAGTGAAGACGAGTGGCTAAAGAGTGCATGGGAAGAAGGACTAATAAAAGTAGACGAAGACCCAGAAATATACAGAGACAGGAGAAAGACAGACAGAACAGAGGACTGGCACAACAAACCAATGCACGGACAATACATGAGACAGACTAAAGAACTAGCCAGCGATGACAATTGGCAATGGCTACAGAGGGGAGAGCTAAAGAAGGAAACTGAAGGAATGATAACAGCGGCACAAGATCAGGCCCTAAGAACCAGATATGTTCAAAGAACGATAGACGGAAATAACATCTCTCCCATATGTAGGAAGTGCAATATGAAAAATGAAACCATAAACCACATAGCAAGTGACTGCTCGGCACTTGCACAGAACCAGTACAAAAAGAGGCATGATTCAGTGGCAAAAGCCCTCCACTGGAGCCTGTGCAAGAAACATCAGCTACCTTGCAGTAATAAGTGGTACGAGCACCAACCTGAGGGAGTGATAGAAAACGATCACGCAAAGATCCTCTGGGACTATGGTATCAGAACGGATAGGGTGATACGTGCAAATAGACCAGACGTGACGTTGATTGACAAAGTCAAGAAGAAAGTATCACTCATTGATGTCACAATACCATGGGACACCAGAGTTGAAGAGAAAGAGAGGGAAAAAATGGATAAGTATCAAGATCTGAAAATAGAAATAAGAAGGATATGGGATATGCCAGTGGAAATCGTACCCATAATCATAGGAGCACTAGGCACGATCCAAGATCCTTGAAAAGGAATCTAGAAAGAAAGAAAAACTAGAGGCTGAAGTAGCTCCAGGACTCATGCAGAAGAGTGTGATCCTAGAAACGGCACACATAGTAAGAAAAGTGATGGACTCCTAAGGAGGCAGGATGCAACCCGGAACCCCACACTATAAATACCACCCAGTCGAATTGGAGGACTGTGATAGAGCAAAAAAAAAAAAAAAAAAAAAAAAAAAAAATAATAATAATAATAATAATAATAATAATAAAAATAATAATACTAATATTAATAATAATAATAATAATAATAATAATAATAATAATACCTTTATTCCACAATATTACAGTGGGTATTTCTACAATGTGCATTTGTAGGGGAAAGAGATCAGTGTGGAGGAGTGAATACATGGCCAAGAGGAATACTCATGGTGCATTTGGTTTAACTTCTGAGTCGAGTGATGCAAGATTTGATGAGGTGCATAATATGATGCAAAGTGACATATCATCTGAAGGTTGCAACACCCAAAAACCAATCAGGAGTAGTTTTATTTTCCTTCGTATCTGTCTTTCAGCAATAGCGGAACGAAGGAAAAAATCCACTGATGAACAATTCCCTTTTCTTTTGACCTGTAATACTCCCTCCATAATGTCATTATAATGAATAATTGTAAAAAGAAAAAATAACAGGGAAAACAGTGTTGAGAAGCACGCAGGTCTTTCTGAGAGATTCATCAGAAATTATCAAAATCATCAGACATATGACTTTCACATCATATAATAATTTGGTGGGAAATTAGGGGATGTGTCCTGATACTGTTCTGAAAACACAGGGAGAGACTGTGATATATCAGTAGTAGATGCATCAGTAGGTGTACATGCACGAGAAGTAGGACCATAGGATGAGTGGGTGGAATGGCTTTGGGAATAAGGAGGCATGCCGAGCAAGGTTTTTTCAGCATCTGAAACTATGCGAAATACATTCCGTTTTATCTTGTGCTGTAAGGCTGGTGACATTTTTGCCGTCGATGTGTACATGGTCATAAAAAAAGGATTAAAGGGATCTCTTTCTTCCTGTCTAAATTTTTCTTCAATTTTTTTCTTATCAAGTGCTCTCTGTTTGACTCTTCATGATTAAGATCAATTTCTTGAGCAGAGCAGTAACATCAGTCTTTTTCTTTACTACTCTTGCATGAGCTGTAGGGTCAACAATACTCTCACCACCATCATATTCATTGCCCAGTCCGAGATTTTTACGTTCTTGAAGATAAAATTAAATTCAACGTATGGGTACATATTGCTGAGCACGATGGTGAGCTCTCGTTTTACAAGTTTATATGTTGAACAAAAAGGCAAGGATATATGCAGTTCTTTTTTAGGTACTTTAAAATTGGGTATATTCAGTTTAACAATGTCAATTAAAAACTCTCTCAAGATTTTCTCAAACAGGTGGGATGGATATCAATTTCTGCTATAATAGTTTTGCAAGAAAACTACTTCCTCGTGGCATTTGACCCAGTTGCATGACAAATTAAAAGCCCTACACAATAATGACTTGCATGCCCCGTTTGCCCACACCCAAAGCACGCTTCTAATGCCCACCGACATTCATTCTTCTTGTGTCCTGGCTTTCCACATCTGTAACACTGCTGCTCTCGTTCATGACTAACTGGTCTTACTCTTCCATCGCTTGTACTCCGTTCTCTCTTAGGGTTAACTATACTTATGTTACTTGTTCAAACGCTCCTATCAACCACTCGCTCTGCCGTTCACCTTGGCCCTTCTAAAACTGCCTCCCTATAGCTCTTAAACTCTGATATAACCTCAGCTACTTCAGTCCTAACACTAACACTTCTACTCTCTTTCATACACTTATCTAACTCGTAATCCTCTACTATTTCTAATATGTTGTTCCACATCAACCTTTCATTCGTCCATCGCATTTTCTCCTTGTTTCAGATTTATAAACTCATACACACTCTCAGGCACAGTCGCCAACAACTTCCTTACTAAATCTTTACACCCATTTATCCCTTTGTCCTTAGACATTTTCCTTGCTAATGTTTCCAACCTGCACACATACATTGACAACGACTCCCCAAGATTCATTCTTGCCTCATCAAAATCATGTTTTCTCCTATAACTAACGCTACTCTTTATCCTCTTTGTCTGTTCCACAATCCTGGCCTTCACATTCTCATAAGGCACATTCCCCACAGTCATCATTACCCCATACATACTCAACAAAAATGCCATCAAAAAGCTACCCAACTCTCTTGCCCAGACTCTCCTGTTATCCCCATACTTAGCACAAAATACTTCTCATATTCCTTTAAAAAGTCCCCTATATCCCTACTACCATATTCCTCGTAATGTGCACATCGGGGTAACTCTCTCATATACACAGCCTTTCGTACTTCCTTCTCACTCTCACTTTCGCTACTTCCATTCTTATCTCTCTTAACCTCGTCTGAATACAACGAATCAACTTCCATACTAACATCCATGTTCTTGATTATGCTCTTCTTACCCTTCTTCTTTCTACCTACCTGTTTCCACTCACCACTATCTAAATCACTCTCAGCCATTTCCCCAACCTATTCAGTCCTAGTCTCATCCTGTCCGTCATCCTTACTAGCCTTCTTTCCCTTAGTCTTCTTCTTTTCCTCAGCCCCCTCCTTATTCTTGTCTTCAGGTTTAGCCTTATCCTGTGTATTCCCCTTCTTTCCCTTACTTATCACAACCAAAACACCTTCGTCACTCTTACTCTCATCCACTTGTTCTTTCACTTTTTTAATTGCTCCTGGTCCGTCAAAAGACCCAGTAGGCTTACCTCCTACTGCTCCCGCTCCCATGAATCCCTTCATCATCTCCTGCACTGCTTTCATCATTACTACGAATTTTTTGTCCATTTTCTCAACCATTCTCTCTTGTGCGCCTTTCACCTCTTCTTTCATTTCCACTTTTGCACTCCTTAGCATTCTTCTCATTTCCTCTAACTCATTCTTCAGCTCCTCACACTCTACCCTCAACCTCTTGTTCTCTACTTTCAATCGTCCTCTCACTTCTCTCCCCAACCTCTAATCCTGCTTCAGCCTCTCCACTTCAGTCAAACCTTCCATACTCATTTTCTTCACCAATCACACAACCCACCACACCAACAGTCCCGCAGCTGCCACACCAGCAGCCCCACGTTGGGCGACAAAAAATAATGTGGTGGGATTACACAAGCTAAAAACAAAGAAAACTTAAAACACAAACACATTTACTCACCTCAGACTCAGGGTGAGGAGGTGCACAACAAATGGTAGATCTATATTACTATTCTGCGGCAGCCTGGACTATGGCAGTTGCGGTTTTTCTATGCAGTTTTACCTCCTGAACAAGAATTTTAAGTAATATTTATTCGGACGACTGTAATTAACCCCCAGGGGCCAGTACTAAACATGGCAAAATACATTGGACGCCCCAATCCCTAGTGGATGTCGTATTCGCAGTTATGTTCCTTGCAGTCCGTGCGGAGCTATTCTTTAGAATTACCAGTTATTTTATTGTTCTTGAAGCTGTTGGTTGAATTATTGGTAAATCTAAAGAATAACTCCGCACAGACTACAAGGAAGTAACCGCGAATACGACATCCACTAGGGATTTGGGTGGCCAATGTATTTTGCGTGTTTAGTACTGGCCCCTGGGGGTTTAATTACAGTCGACCGCCCAAAAACAACGGTAAATTCTTAATAAGCAACTCGAATACTATAGGAAACTGTAATTTCCAAAGAAATTCCCGACGTGGAGTTAGTATTATGATTTACCAAATAACTGACCACCAATATTTCTGCTACCAAAACTCTCTAACCAGCTCCGGCTCTCCTCACTCATCCCGACGGTCGTCACTGACGCTTGCCACCAATATACATGGCGAGCGCCACAACAGACACATGCTTACGACCACCATTAAACCACTACCATTTATTCCTCTCTCTCTCTCTCTCTCTTTCATGCAACCATCGGAGACATTGTTAAATATAAACTACCATTATCACTCCATATTGTTAGTGTCAAGACTCGAGAGAGACTTCCCGCCATTTCTTAGCATCACACTGCAAAATGTGTTCCAGAGGTTGTGAATAAAACTGGAATGTCACCTCATGTTTCTGTCAGACTACCTCATAGTTAGTCGGGTGGATGGAAATACTACGGTGACGACGAAGGAAGCAGGAAACTACAGGTTTGTTGGTCTAGCTCTAGCCTAAGTTCCTAACTACGTTGGCAGAGTTAGCCTACAGTATCAGAGAGAGAGCTGGCGTAACTTTTTCCTTTTTCCACGACCTATCAAGAGAAAGATAAGGTCCAAACGAATGTCGGGATTTAACTCAGACAAGCTGGAGTTAGGCTGTTGGTTAGATTTATTGATTAACAATGAATTGTCAAGTCAATGAAATTACAGAATCGGAGGCCAAGAGAGCAAAGCTGTTGTCGTCTATTTGCGTCGATACTTTTGCTACAATATGCAAGTTAACCTCACCAAGATTGCTTTCTGCTGTACCTGTTGATGAATATGGGACATTTTTAAAGTTAAATTTTATTACTAAGCCTAGTTATCATAGGGCTTTATATGGGATTTTTTGCAAAGAAAAAAGAAGGGAAATGAGACAGTTAAGGGTTATTACGCGGAATTAAAACAGTTAGCCCATCAGTGTGATTTTGGAACACAAATCGACCGACGTTTGAAAGAACAATTATTGGTTGGAATAGATCAAGAAGTTTATTTCAAGGCACTGTTAGCTGATCCTTTTGATTTCAAGACAATCTCATCTGGGGATTTGCTGACAAAGGTTATATACAAATTTGGAGACAGCTTATGTAACAGAATGTAAGTCTACTTTTACTCTGAATGGTTCTGCTGAGAATAGCACAGTGCATATAGTCAAGGAAGGAATTCCTAAAAATATTAGTTCTAGTGCAAAGAATAAAGCCAATAGTCAACCAGGTAAAATGCCCAATAAGTGTTTTCACTGTGGACGCTGTAATCATTGGGCAGATAAATGCAAATATAAGGATGCTACCTGTTATAGTTGTGGCAAAACAGGTCATGTTAGCTCAGTGTGCCTTAGTAAGCTTTTTGAAACTAATTTGAACTCCGTTGAATCTCTTAATAATGAAGATAAGCCCATTCGGGAAGTGATGAAGTTGAATGGTGTTCCCATTGAGTTTGAGTTGGATACCGGAAGTGGTGCTTCTACAATATCTAAGAGGGATGTAGTAAAATTACAATTGTCCCCATCTCCCTCAAGGAAGCAGTTATTTAATTATGATAAATTAGAATAAAAGTTTATGGAGAAGTAGCGTGGGATGTGGCAGTTAATGGCAGAATTGCCAAGGGTTAAACATTTTTTGTGGTTAATAATGATGTGAACCTAGCGGGTAGAGCTTTAATGAAGAAGCTGAAGTATCAGTGGGTACAGGTTGATGCTGTACAGTGTAATAATCCAGTGTCTAAATGTATAGAAATATTTGATAATTATCAGGTAAAGGAGAATTTGCCTATATTGGATTATGAGTGTAATTTACAATTGAAAGAAAATGCCATACCCAAATATTTCAAAGCACGTTCTGTACCATAACAGTATAAGTGTAAAATTGAAGTCATGGAAAGAGTTAGAAGAAAGTAAAATCATTAGTAAAGTAGAGCATGCCATCTTGCTTGGTCTTGCTTGGTGAGACTGTCCCGCGCACAGTCGGATTAATCAACAGATATCACAAGTTTAACTTACGTCTAGAATTTGAGAAATATCTAGAAGTGTTCGTGAACTATCAGTGATAAGATTAGTGTGAAAATAGTAGGATAAAGCGTCTACTAAGTTAGTTTATCAAGTGAAATACTGTAAATCAGAACAAGATGGCAGTAAGTTCCAACTGTGGCAAAAAATGGCAAAATTTAGCTTGTTTGGCAAATTCGCAATACGATGAGGTAGCAGGAAGGGAACTGGCATTTCTCATCTATGAGATCAGCAACAGTCCTAACCAAAAAGATACAAAAGCATTCATAGATATATTAGAAGGATATAATCCTTCAAACTGGAACAAATCAACAGAAAACATCTTGAAAATAATTGAAGAAGTTCCAAATAAAATCCAAGTGGTCAAGAGACTCATAAAGAAAATATACATAAACCAACATATTCTGACAAAGAAAATGAATAAGGTGAACATTGTGAATATCCTAATTGATGCATTAGGAAAAAGAATGCCAAAAGCATGCAAACTGTGTAAGGTGTAGTATAGCATAGTTAATCCACAAAACCTGATCAGAAAATGTTCTGCATGCAACATTCTGACACATCCACAATGTGCTGAGTTAATGCAAGATATGAGAAAAGATACCAGAATATTTTGCTCAACATGTCTGTCATGGATAGACAATGTTATTAAATCAAGATTGAATGTACAAATAGTTGAGGATGAAGAAGAAGAGGAAGAGGAAGAAGAAGAGGAAAACGGAAGAGAAGTAAACAAAACTGAAATGACAGAAAAAAATAAGGAAAACAAAGAACAAGATAAAAGTATGGATGCAGAGATACTCATTGATACTACATATGAGGCAATAAAGCAGCATACTTACGAAGAAATAAATTACGATATGACAACACAAAAGAAAATCCCGAAGAGGCTCTACCCAGATCTACACAATGATGGGAAAGAGGAAAAAATAGACAACAAAGACAAAGTCTGAAACCTTTTGAAAAGAGGGAATTGCAGATTTGGAGAAAGATGTTACTACAAACATCCTAAGGTATGTCACAACTATGAAATATATGGTAAATGTGCATACCTAGACGGCTATGAGGATGATTGCAGAGATCTACATCCAAAAATATGCAAAAATCTAAAAGAAGGAAAAGGATGTAAGTTCAACAAAAAAATGTAAATATATGCACCCTGTAGCCATGAATCAAAATCAAATAAATAATCAATCAAGTAATAAAATCCAAAATAAGAAAGAAACAAATAAAAAGGAATAAAGAATATCAGGTAAAAGAAAAAACCAAGCCATCAACGCGATATGCAGTGATGTCAGCAAAAAAATTTCCAAGCCTCAGCTCCAAGATACAACTCAAGAGATAAGAACTGTATTTATGATGCAAGAGGATATTGCAGATATGGAGAAAATTGCAGATTCAGACACAAAATGAATAATTATGATGAAGGGAGATCAAATATTATGGAAAAGTTGGATTTTTTAATGTCAGAATTTCTGGAAATGAAAAAAAGAACAACATACCAGAACAGGAAAGAGACATGGGAAAATCCTTATTAAATGAAGGAGAAAACACACAAACCATCATAATGATGAATGCGCAGGGTTTAGTTACGAGTAACTCAAAAAGAAAAATAGAGTACTTAGAAGAACTAACCCAAATTGAAAAGAAAATAGATATAATGAATATAAGTGAAACCTGGTATTTCCAAGAGACTGGGAATGATGATCAAATAAAATGGTTCCAAACTTATAGATCAGATAGAAAAAATAGGAATCAAGGGGGAACCGCAATATATGGGAAAGACAAAAAACAAGGAAAAATATATGAGAAATATAGTAACTCAGAATGTGAACTAATAGCGATAGAATTTGAATCTGAAAAATTAATGAACATAGTAATATATAGACCCCCTAATACTAAAGAGTTTGACGTAATAATAGAAAAATTGGATGATATATGTAGAAATCACAAGGACTGGACTATTCTCCTATCTGGAGACTTCAACTTTCCTTTCGTAGACTGGAAAGAACAAATAGGAGATTGTGGTTGTATTTATACATATAAAAAAGAGAGTAATAGTAGTGCAGAAGATAAGAGGCAATTCGAAAAGCTATTAGATATGCTACTAGAATACAACATTCAACAAATAAATCACCTGCCAACAAGAAAGGAAAATACTTCAGATCTAGTATTTGTGAACAAGATGAATTATGTTAAAGAAATAATAGTTTTTAATGTGAGTATTTCAGACCATAATGTCATAGAATTAACAGTCCATTCCAGAGCAAGTGAAAACAGAGATAAGCAAGAAATGAAAAAGTGGGAAGGATATGGAAAATACAACTTCTACAGTAAAAATATAAAATGGTCAGAAATAATGAAGAATTAAACAAAGATTGGGATAACATTTTCGTAAGTGGATGACATAAGGGTAAAATACGGAGATATTATATAAAATATTAGAGAAAATAATGGATAAATATATACCGAAGAAGAAAAGTAATAAACATCAGTCATGCATACCAAGAGACAGAAGGATCTTGTTCCAGAAAATCAGAAAGTGGAAAAAAAGGTCTTGTAAAAGAAAAAAATGCATGGAAAGTTATAGAACTAAAAAGTAAGATAGAAAATGCAGAACAAAAGATTATACAATCAAAAGAAAATGAAAAACGGGACTTGGAAGAAAAAACCCTAGTAAATATCAAGCAAAACCCCAAACTATTATACTTATACGCAAAAAAGATGAATAAAAGAAGAATAGAAATAGGCCCTCTAAGAATTGAAGGGAGATTAACGAATGAAAAAAAGGAAATATGCAACATATTGGCAGAACGATATAAGAGAGAATTCACCCCTAGATTAGATAATGAAGATACTGATATAGAAGTAAGGGACGAAAATAGTGAATATTTAGCTGACATAGATATTAATGATACTGATATTGTGCAGGCTAATAATGAAATTAAAAATGGAGCTGCAGCAGGGCCTGATGTTGTTCCTGCTATTTTGTTAAAGAAAGTAGTTCATTCTATCGCAAAGCCACTTGCAATATTATTAAGACGAAGTGTAGATACAGGCATGATTTATGATGAGCACAAATTAGCATATATTACCCCTACATTCAAAAGTGGATTAAGAATAGAGGCAAGTAATTATAGGCCTGGGAATCTAACATCACATATTATGAAAGTGTATGAAAGGGTAATGAAGAAAAATATTATGAAACATTTAATAAAAAATAATCTGTTTAATATAGGACAACATGGTTTCGTACCTGGAAAAAGTACACAAACCCAACTGTTAGTCCACCGTGAGAACATGTACAAAAATATGAAAAGCGGAAATGAAACAGATGTGGTTTATCTAGACTTTGCAAAAGCTTTTGACAAGGTACACCATAATATATTAGCGAAGAAAATTAGAAAACATAATATAGTGGATAAAGTAGGAAGATGGTTAAAAGAATTTTTACACAACAGAAAACAGATAGTTATTGCAAACGATGAGAAATCGGATGAAGCTAAGGTAATTTCCGGTGTGCCACAAGGTACGGTGTTAGCTGCATTACTGTTTGTTATTATGATTGCAGACATAGACAGTAATGTTAAGGACTCCGTAGTGAGTAGTTTTGCCGATGACACAAGAATAAGTAGAGAAATTACTTGTGATGAAGATAGGAATGCGCTACAAAGAGACCTTAACAAAGTATATGATTGGGCAGAGGTAAATAGGATGGTATTTAACTCTGATAAATTTGAATCAATAAACTATGGAGACAGAGAAGGAAAGCTATATGCATATAGGGGACCTAATAATGTGACAATCACAAATAAGGAAGCAGTTAAAGACCTTGGTGTGATGATGAATAGGAACATGTTATGCAATGATCAAATATCAATTCTATTGGCAAAATGTAAAGCAAAAATGGGAATGTTGTTACGGCACTTCAAAACAAGAAAAGCTGAACACATGATTATGCTTTATAAAACATATGTTCGTAGTCCACTTGAATATTGCAATATGATATGGTACCCACACTATCAAAAGAATATTGCACAAATAGAGAGTGTACAAAGGTTCCTTACAGCTAGAATAGAAGAAGTTAAGGACCTTGACTACTGGGAAAGACTACAATCCTTAAAATTATATAGTCCAGAAAGGAGAAGAGAACGCTACATGATAATTCAGGCATGGAAACAGATAGAAGGAATAGCAGAAAACATCATGGAGCTAAAAATATCCGAAAGAGCAAGCAGAGGTAGATTAATAGTGCCCAAAACTATACCAGGAAAAATAAGGAAAGCACACAGGACATTAATCCACTACGCACCAGCATCGATAATGCAGCGTCTATTCAATGCGTTGCCAGCTCATCTGAGGAATATAACAGGAGTGAGCGTAGATACACGTGTTTAAGAATAAGCTCGACAAATATCTAAACTGCATCCCAGACCATCCAAGATTGGAAGATGCAAAATATACCGGAAGATGTACTAGCAACTCTCTGGTAGACATTAGAGGTGCCTCACACTGAGGGACCTGGGGCAACCCGAACAAGATGTAAGGTCTGTAAGGTAAGGTAAGCCCAATTGTACACGTAGGTAAGCCATCTGGTGATGTAAGAGTATTTGCAGATTTCAAATATGTAGATACCCAAACCAATGCAAATTAGAGGATATTTTGGCAAATTTGGGTCCTTGCCAATATATATCCAAGTTAGATCTGAAAAATGCTTATCTACAGTTGCCAGTGAATAAAGACTCACAGAAATATTTTGTAAGAATACTCACCTTGGTTTATATAAATTTCAGAGATTACCATTTGGGTTGTCGTCTGCACCAGGTATAGTCCATAGGTTTATTACTGAGTTATTAGCAAATATTTTTAGATATCATCATTGTTGTAGGTGATACCCAGGAGGAGCATGACAAAAGGTTAAGTCAAGTTTTATCTATATTGCAGAAAAGAAATGTTAAGTTAAACAGGAGTAAATGCCAAATTAGTGCAAGAGAATTTCCTTATTTAGGATATATTTTGAGTGGTGAAGGCATTAGGCCAGAACCCAAGAAAATTCAATCCATTGTAGAAGTTCTCACTCCAAATTCTGTGTTGTCTCTTAAATCATTAAGGAAGCTTTGGCTCAAGCAAATATTTTAGAAAATTTTAATCCTGAGGCTATATTGATATTGGTAGTGGAAGCAAGTCTAATGGGAGTTGGGGCTGTTTTGAAACAAGAATTTAAGGGTAAAATATTCGCTATTCCATTTAAAATAGAAAATTGTGAAAATCTGAGTAATTATTATACTCAAATAGATAAAGAAGCACACTCAGTTGTGTTTGGAGTTAAGAAATTTTTAGATTTTCTTTTGGGTAAAGTTTATCATAAGGATAGAGTTTAATTCATCTGTTTAATCCTTGTAAGAGTATTTCATAAATGTCAAATGCTCGAATTCAAAGGTGGGCATTATTTCTCACAGCTTTCAAGGTTAAGATAGAATACATTAAAGGTGAGAACAATACTGTTGCTGATGCCCTTAGTAGATTACCAGTAAATTGGGATGATACTGATTTTCAGATACCAGGTGAATATGTCAATTTGATAAACATTCTGAATAATAATGAATCTTTTGATTTTGATGTAATAAAGAAATGTAATAAATAGATGTACTCTGTTGTGTCAGGTAAGAGAATTTGTGAAGCATGGTTTTCCTAAAGTAAACGAAATTGATGACTAATGCCATTTTATAAAATAAGACATGATCTTTCATTATAACAGGAGTCGTGTATTGGTTCC
>NC_061087.1:55277873-55310000 GCF_015104395.2 Macrobrachium nipponense
GATTCAATGATATTCTTTTTAACTGTGTCTTTACATGGGATTAAGGCTCTTGCTTGACTCCAGTTAATAGGATGGTCTAAATCTCTCATATGTACGAATAATGCATTCGATATTTGCCCAGTTCTCACAGAATACTGATGCTGTTTGAGACGTTGTGAAAGAGATTTACCAGTTTGTCCGTAATAGACTTTATCACACTTTTTGCAAGGAATTTCATATATGCAGCCTTGAAATCTTTAGGAGAATTTTTGATTAACCCTCTTACGCCGATTGGACGTATTAAACGTTGAGTCAAAATGTCGCCCGTATGCCGATTGGACGTATCATACGTCGGCTCAAAAAAGTTTTTTTTTTTAATTTTTTTTTTTATTCGCGGAAAAATACTTATAGGCCTACCAGCCGAAAAATTTTGAATCACGCGCCTTGGGGGATGCTGAGTTCACGGATCAAGGCGTTGTTTTGTTTACAATCGCTACGCAGGCGCGCAAGCGCGAATTTCTTTCTTATCGCACTAAAAAGTATCAGTGACACATCTCAAAAATTATTTCGTCACTTTGACATAATTTTTGCACCATTTTAAATTATCCTTTACATGAAGTATTACATATGAAAATGTGCGCAATTTCATGTAAAATACAACAAAAAAATACTCATGATCGTAGCTTTTATCAGTTTTGAAATATTTTCATATAAATAACGATAAGTGCAAATATTTCAACCTTCGGTCAACTTTTGACTCTACCGAAATGGTCGAGAAACGCAATTGTAAGCTAAAATTCTTATATTATAGTAATATTCAATTATTTGCCTTTATTTTCAATAAATTGGACGTCTCTAGCACAATATTTCGATTTATGGTGAATTATGAAAAAACATTTTCCTTACGTTCGTGCGATAACTCTTCCGATAAATTTTTTCGTGCGATTGTCCTAATGTTTGCACCCTTTTAAATTAGCCGTACATAAAGTTTTTATATATGGAAATGTGCGCAATTTCATGCACATACAACCAAAAACAACCCATGGTTGTAGCTTTTATCAGTTTCGAAATATTTTCATATAAATAACGTTAAGTGCAAAAATTTCAACTTTCGGTCAAATTTGACTCTACCGAAATGGTCGAAAAACGCAATTGTAAGCTAAAACTCTTATATTCTAGTAATATTCAATCCTTTACCTTCATTTTGCAACGACTTGGAAGTCTCTAACACATATTTCGATTTATGGTGAATTTATGAAAAAAAAAAAAACATTTTCCTTACGTCCGCGCGTTAACTCTTCCGAAAAAATCAGAATTTTTTTTGTGCGATTGTCGAAATGTTTGCACCATTTAAAATTAGCTGTTACATAAAGTTTTATATATGAAAATGTGCGCAATTTCATGTAGAATACAACTATAAATGAAGGTTGTAGCTTTTCTTTTTTTGTCGAATATTTGCATATAAATCACGATAAATAGAAAAAAAAACCACGTTCGGTAAAATTTGACTCTACCGAAATAGTTAAAAAAACGCAATTTTAAGCTAAACTCTTACGGCCTAGTAATATTCCGTCATTTTTCTTCATTTTGAAACAAATTTGAAGTCTCTAGAACAATATTGTGATTTATGGTGAATTTTTGAAAAATATATTTACCTTCACTCCGCGCGCCGATTCGCGGCCGCAAGTCTCCGAAATACGTACAGTATGCAGCAAAACTCGAGTGACCTGATTTCAGTGATTTTCGTTCAAAAGTGACTAACTGGCAACTCTTACCTTCTTCACATTTCTAATGACACTAAATTGCAACGGTGAAACATTTTGGAACTTCGCTCAAAAAAAGATACAGTTCACTTAGCATGGTTTTAATATATAATGTTATTTTTTTTTTTTTTCAAAATATAGCTAGATCATTAGAAAAAACATTAACACCTTAGTTTTTAGTTATGGTAAGTATGAAAAGACGTAAATATTTAACGAATTTTACATGTTAGCCATCATAGTAATTTATTTAATGTAATGAACGTAACGGAGATGTAGTTGTGGGCGTGCCTAACATGACGTCAATTGTGATCATTTGCCAAACATGGTTGGAGCAAGTTCAACCCGACAGCGACGGAAACGTCACCACAACAAGGAGAGCTATAGTGAGCTGCATCTCGCCAGATTTTCAAAAAAAAAACACAGCATATCGTCTTAATATCAACAAGACAACTGTGTATAGATGGCTAAAAAGATACAACGACGGAGAAGGACTGAAACAAAAGCCATCCTAGATCTGGGAGACCCCGCTGCACAATCGCAGAAGAAGACGAAGTGTTAATTAACTTTATAACCGAACACCCGTTCTCGTCATCATTTTCAGTGAAACGAGAAACAAATATACAAACATCAGCTGACACTGTAAGACGTCGGTTTCGAGAAGCTGGTCTTCTATGTAGGAAACCTGCGCTCAAGCCTCTACTTACACAGACGCATATGGACCATCGTCTCGGGTTCGCGCTCGAATATCTGTCCAAGAGCGATCAGTTTTGGGAAACTGTTATATTTTGTGACGAGAAGACTTTTTGCAATGACTAACAGGGAAGACTGCACTGCTGGCGTCCAGGAAAAACCAGGAAATGAACATTTACTTATTTTGCCTTATATATTTTTACGTGGTAGCCTAGGTGTGATATACTTTGTATTATAGGCCTAGTCTCTATATATGCTAAAGCTTTAATGAATAATAATTCTCTTACACTGGTTTCAAACATTGCCTGCTGACAAATATCTTTAATGGAAAGTTACGATGTAATCAGGGAGAAATAATGCAAGAGAAGATATAAATTAATTTGAGCTAGGGTGGGAGTTGGAATTGTCATTACTGAGGAAGCGTTTAAATATCTATAAAATCCCGCCTCCGCTTCGAAGTGTTTGCTTGGCGGGAAACCAGTTGCAGAGGAAGTTCGTGCTAGCTTTTCCTCCGAGTCTCGTGAATGTTTGAATACACATTGCACTGACTTAAAAGTCGTTTAAGGTTTCTATGCTATGGCAACTTTCCTTATGCCTCTTTTTCCGAATTCTAATATATATACTATTAGGTCTAGTAACAACCAAAGATTTCTTTAAATTATTTCACTGTAAAACTAAGTCTGGCAGAAAAATACAACTGACGTAGCTTTTTCTAATATTAAAGTGGCCTGTAATTGATTATTATCATCTAATAGAGGTAAGAAGGCGAAAAAGGTATAATTTTGTCTATATGTGTTTTGGTTAAATGCATATTAAAGAACTGTATATATATATATATATATATATATATATATATATATATATATATATATATATATATATATATATATATATATATATATATATATATAGTTTTATAGAATAACCTTAAGTGTTTCTTAACATCGCACTTCAAGTCTTAAAAGTTAAAGTTCGGTGTTATAGCATATTACTGAAAGTATGGCTTAATAAAAGCGCCAATCCTTTTTTTCTAAATCCATAAGATCTATTGATGAGAAGGAACACTTCGGTTAAAACAGTTTCTTTTATATTTAAAAGCAAGCCCACTGTCATTGTTTCTCTCCGAATATCTGTAAATTTATATTTTTCTCTAAATTCCTTCTCTATTTCTTTCAGATTTGAGGATAAATATGTAGAAACCAAATCGACGAAGTGGGAGGATAACCGCAGGCCTTTGGGGTTGGATGGTGTCTTGCGGACCAGGTGCTTTAGTGCCAATTCATGAGCGATTAAATGGCAGGCAGTATGTTGACATTCTTGACGAGGTGCTGATTCATCTGTTAGGATGCTACTGATTCCGGAACCGTTGCCCATATTCTTGGCAATGGACAACTCCTCTGTTCATAATAGCATGCCAGTAAGAAAGTGGTTACAGCAGCATCCAGAAGTTATTTCGGATCGACTGGCCTGCAAATCTCCGGATCTCAATCCCATTGAAAATTTGTGGGCCATTATGACAAAGGAATGGGATGGCTCCGTTCTGAACAGTAAACAAGCCATCATAAGCCACTGCTTGTCAGTGTGGGAGTCTATGCGTGGGGAAAAATATTTGCAGTAGACTGGTTGGACAGTATTCCTAGACGGCTTAATTCGGCAATAGACAACCTAGGCTCACATACTAAATATTAATCAACCCCCCTCTCTCTCTCTCTCTGTATGTATGTATGTGTAGCTATATATGTATGACGTGTTTTAAAAGACGAAGTTGTGTTTTACATTAATTGTTTTGCTGGAATTTGTATTTTATTTTTCACAGGGACCTATGTATTTCAAAGAATTATACGTATTTTTTAAAAATAATTATAGTGGTATACCATTTACTTAACCTATACCGTTTTTATTATCAATCATATTCATTATTTGCTACTTGGTTTATTAATGCCTTTACTAGGTTACATTTTCTTGAGATCTTCCTAAGATTTCATTAGACCCAACTGTGAAGGGTTCATAGTGGCCCTCCAATGGCTTAGCTTTGCCTTACCGTAGGCCAAGTGCACTTCGCGCTTCTCGATTATATCATTCTTATTAAGCCTATAGGCCTATGAAGAAAATAATGACGGAAGTATACCACACCAAGACTGTGGAAGAATTTCACAAATCCTGCTTTATGGTCTTATAGACACCCTTCATAAGTTACAAAAATTTGATGCAACTTGTTGCTATCTGGAATATAGCTCAGTATGTTATAAAGCCAATAGCATTGACCTAGCCATTATTGTTTTTTTTTTATAATACGTTGCAGTTGTCATTCTGTAGATCTGCACTCGACAATTGTAGCTGATAATATCCGACCTGATAATATAAATTAGTTGTATTTCTAATAGCGAAGATTACTCTTCACCTAGCTTATTTATTCAATTATTTATTATTTCTTTTCTTCAAACTGAAGAAAACCCTCGGGAGACTAGACTTATGTAGCACTAGCTATAACCTAAGCCTAAGCCATAATTTATTGCAAGTATCGAAAATATGATCTTGACTAACATTTGCTTTATACACAAAAACTACAAAGCGAAAAGTAATAACTTCGAATTCATATCCCAAATGCACCAATTTTATCATTAGACTATGCTCTGCTCAACTTTTCTCTTGCACTCCATCGCGATGTCCTCTTTCACAGTGTCCAGACTGACGATTCCACGACTCATGGAAGTCACGGTGAGCTGAGGTTTTCATGCTACAGTAAAGTATTTAGTTTTCGTTCAGAAATATTGTAGCGTGAAATATTTTTGGTTTTCAGGTTCCAATACATTTCAATGATAAGATTCTATATAACAAGTGACCAACTTTTCCTCATACATACACGTTTTATAAAAATAACGAGATTTAATACTAAGTGGCAACTTGAGAACAACGCTTGTCCAGTACAAAAATGAAAAAGTCACACGAGTTTTGCTGCATACTGTTACATCGCATTATCCTAATATTTGTTCCTTTTCATATTAGCCGTTTTATAGAGTTTTATATATCAAAATATGACAATTTGTCCAAAATTGCATTTTTCCTAACTATACAAACCTGAGGTACTTTTACAATAGGAAGGTACTAGCGGCAGCTGGATAGGTCGTAAGCTTTCGAACAAGGGGTTCGGTAGTTAACTGCTTGTCCGACAGGCCGCGCAAGCGCGCGACTGGGAGGTAAACAAATCACTTTTGCTTTTGGCCCAAGCAAAAACTGCAGAGTGAGGGGTGGCATGAGGTGGACTATGTGTAAAAGGACCTCAGGTTTGTATAGTTAGGAAAAATGCAATTTTGGACAAATTGTCATTTGTTCCGCCACGGAATACAAACCTTCGGTCCTTTTACAATAGGAAGACTCACTTCTTGGTGGGAGGAATCTGAGTCTTTTGTGAACAGACTGTGTTCGCCCAACCTTGGAATGCCTCCCTGGTCGTAAGAGCGAGGGAGGGATCCAAGCCTCTGTCCGATTGATCGGGGTGTGCACCGCAGGATCAATGGTCAGACCTCTGGACCAAGTACTAAGAGAGAGGCAAGCGTATCTCTTCGTACCAGCAAAACAAGAAAAAGTTCCTATTTGCAAGAGGCAACATAAAGTTATGGTTTGTCTCTTGTTGGCATCCACTTTTTCCCCCTGTAGGAGGAATGGTGGATATTCGCTCCCATCCCTAGTGAAAGGGATAGGATGGGGCTCTGTCAAGTAGCTCACCGGCATCTCGTCCTTATCCAGCAAGGTGATGACCGTATCCCTCTACCCACAGTAAAGGGGGAGAAAAGATAGGAAGAGAAGCCAGTCACTTTCTCATTCACTTATCTATTCTTACAGTCACACAGGACTCGATGCTGTTCAGCCTGCTAGGGTCTGGGTTAGCTACACAAGTGTTGAGCAGCCACCACGGGTCCCAAGGAAAACGATCCAAGGACCTGTGGGCAAAAATCCAAAAGGTAGAAGGAGGTGCCAGTGGTCTGGTTGTACAGACCCCCTGCCTTCAGTACCTGCGCCACGGAGAATTCTTGTGTAACTCGAGGGAGTGTACTTCTAGGTCATCTTGGTGCTGACGAATCTTTCAACACTCAGCCTGGGATGTCAAGTTTCTTCAGAAAGCGCCCGGTCGCGCTTTCACAGGACAAAGCAGCATCTCCCTTCACATCGAAAGGCGGTGAGTCCATTAGGGAGGGGATTGTGAAAGGACTCTAACCGATCGTCAGGAACCGAAGGGTCTGAGTCTTCGCTACGAAGTCAGTACGAAATCGTGCGTCACGAATCCCCATCCCCTGGATGCTTGACTTCGCAGGAAAGTCATGCAATTACCTCAGAGGAAAAGAAGGGAATGTCGTATGACCTATCCCTCTTCTCTCGACTTCGGTGATGTCCTGTACCCATACTGGTCTATCCGTCTGCAGCGAAGTGTCTCACATTCTCCTATCCCCATGCAGTGAAGTTCTTCTCGGTAGTGGATAGGACACCGACACTCCCCAATGGTGGGTGTCGATGGTGATGGGTTATTCTGGGACGAAAGCCGTTTAGGACGAAGAAAAAAAAAAAGAACTGTTTATTGGAACAACCGAACTAAGTCCACAGCGAAGTTCGTAACTGACTTGGGCGCTCTGACAGCTGCCGACTGACTGCGTTCGTAGGAGGCAAGTTGTCCAACGCACCGAGCAAGTCACGTGACCTTCGCCTTAAAAGGGTTATGCCAAGAGACTAAACAAATAATTTGTTCGTCACCGATGCCAGAAGGCGAGGTGATAATTCTCTGAAGGCATGTGCCCAACAGGCGAAAGTCAATTGCCTTCTAGAGACCGAGGTCCCTGATGGCAAGATATCTCTCATAGTATAGTTGATTCTCAGCTAAGGAGAAAACAAAACACTACTGTGTCGTTGAAGACGAAGGTGTACAGAAATGCAACCTACGTCTTCACAGCTGAACCGAGAGAAGGATTCTCAAGATTCTGAACCTGTGCTACAAACACTGAGAACGCTAAACCGCTAGTTCATTGCTGTCCGGTGAGGATCGTAGTTGCAATGAAAGCGGAGCGCTTTTCAGTAATGAAGACACAGGAAATACTGCCTGAAGAACTGCTTCTCTTGGGCGAACATTTGGAAGTAGAGCTGTCAGTCGGAGAGTAGGCGATGTCTTCTGACACATCTGTTAATTCGGGGCGAGCAATGAATAATTGCACACCTACGAATACGAGATATTTTGAAGACAAACTCAGATGTCTGCAAAAATCATTCGCATTATCGCGGTGCGATGCAGCGGAAGACTAGTACAGACTTCTGTTACCGTGCGGTAAACAGAAAGATGAAAGAGTACAAGAGATATCTCTGTTGAAAATTCTCGCAATGTCGAAAGGCGATGAAATCGAGCGTCACAGCAGTAGATGGTCCTTCATTATTGCGAGAATCCCCGTTAATCAGAGACCTAAGTCCATGATTGTTGGGCAGAGATACGGTTTCGGTAGTCAATCAAACCAGGGGAGAGAGAGACGTAACCGCCGTGCATCTCCGAGACCTAGCTGATACTGGAGCTGACTATCAGGCAGTTCAAATACGCAGTAGCTCTCGGTGACTCGTCATCCTGAGTTGCCAGGTAATCCATTATTCCACAAAGGAATGTGTTCGGCTAGAACCATCGAGCATAAAGAATACGCTCGAGCATTATATTTAAACGAAACGGATTTCGGTAAATACAAAAGCTGATTGGTGTTGTCATGACAATACCAAGTATCTAAAATTGAAACTGATAACTGCTGGAAGGTTGCAGGCAACCCCGAGTTGCAGTTCAATTAAGATACAATTCGTCTCGGTCACAAACCGTAGAGTTAACTACGGTATGCGCCTACCCCCCGGACAATTCAAACTGTTAAAAGAATCATGTCGCGAGGTAATATAACGTAGTATATTTGTAGGTTCTGTACCAAGACCTCCATCCTAAATTCTTTTCCTCTCGAGGAATGAGAATAAGGATTGGAGATCGACCGCCTTCGTTCTCTATCAAGAGAGTGAAGGAGAAGTCTTTCCCAAACCCAAAAAAGAAAAAAGCTTCACTGGTGAACAGAATACCGAAGACGATAGTTCAAGCCAAACTGGAAGTTCCTGTCCGTTCTTCTCTATTCCAGGTTAATCGCTACTGTGAGATACTCTTCTTCAGCAGCATTCCTTCGTTCCAAAGCTAGAAATTACAGGAATTCGAGTACGAGGTTCCCAATTATCGGTGTAACAATTATCGGGATTCTCGCTCACTTTGGACCGTGGTCTCGCCTAAGTGTTTGGAGATCGTAAAAAATCGAAACACTCTGAGTGCGCTAGAAATTCCGTAGAATTCTAAGCACTCTGCGAAACCCCCACCGAATTCGTCAAACGATATCGGCTGGTGGGTCCTCTCGATTCCCGTAGAAATCGAGAAAGGGGCAGGATCCCTCCAACAACGACCGGGGCTTACGTCCAGGTAGGACCCGAAGGTCCCCCCGTAGCGCAGCCCCTAACGTGGGATCTTACAGAGAAATCTCTGTAGGATCCCTCCCCTTTCCCTCGTAGCCGTAAGGAGAGAGGGAATGGGGGAGGAATTGGATACTGGCTCGCCTATTCCCACGGAACTAGCAGTTGGAGAAGAAAAAGGAGCAGCCATCGCCTTACGGCGATGGCCTCTCCGTGCCTGGGAAAACGTATCGTCAGGAGAAAACGTTTTCCCGAGGAGGGTTACGAACTCATACTGTAGGTAAGGGTCTGCCGCCACTGTGAACGTCGTCTGGGTGGGGCTGATCGACACCTGACAGGAGAGAGCCGATACCGTCCTCCGACTCATTCCAGTCCTCGTCGAGGTCGAAACCTCTCAGGAGGACCGAAGGGGTATTCAAATACGGTGTCCGAAGACACGTAGAAACGCCTCTGTCGCAGTAGAGGAGGTGAAGTAGCTTGTTCGACCGGCCAGAACTGAGAGAGCCTTGCTTGTCCGGAGACAAGAGACTACCTGGTTCAACACAGGTCGGCAACAAGCTCCGATCGCGGCAGACCCACCGTCGATTTGGGTTCCCTCTCGGGCCCCAAAACGACTCGAGCCGAGACGTTGGCTCTGCTGGTGGGAGCGGCGATCCTTCAACGAGGTCGTTGTGCTGACGAATCAGCGCCATAACCTCGGCAAAGTTCCTCTGGATCTCGGAAGTCACAGCATCTTGCAGAGTAGGACCGTTAAGCCCTTCGAACAAGAGCATATTTTCCGAGAACCTTCCTCCTAAGAAGGGGGACACGACAGCCCTCTCGGTTCTTCTCCATCCACTTGCGCATACGTCCTGGCCGGTCCAAGAACCGTGCCTGGCACGTAGGGCGTCGTGGTGGGATCATGAGGGGCGCACCCCTCACGATCACTCCTCAATACTTCGCATCCTCCCGGTGTAACCCGAGGAGGTTGAAGGTACGGGAGAGGCAGACCTGATGCTCCCTCCTCTCTCGCTGGCAGAACCAGCAGGCTTGGAGAGCTGCAGGCGATCGTCAACCCGCGGGGTTGGCGATCGAGCTGCAGGCCTGGTCGAACCGTCCTCGCTGTGGAGAACGGCTGGCTGAGCACAGCGGCCCCGATCTCGAGTGTCAGAAGAGCTGGTGCTGGTTGCCGTATCCGATCGCTCTCTGTGAGAGCGACGGTCAGGCGACCTGCAGCTCCACTGTCACAGTGAGACCGGTGCTTGTCCTCACGGCACGTCACGTCGCTGGTTCCAGCCGTGGCTGGCACCGGCGAACGGGGGGACCCTCTTCCCAGCCTCAGCCCGTGGCCGGTCGTGGGGACCGTCAACGTCCCCGGGTAGCCAGCTGGTCGGCCGCGAGAGCGAGAGCTGGTCTGGTGAGAGTCGCGTGAGGCGCTGTCACCAGTCTTCCGCCCCGTGCCGTGAACCTGACGCTGAGCGGGCTCAGAGGTCTGGTTCCTGGCTGCATGGTCGCTGGTAGACGGGGGACCGTACACTCGGTACCTCCCGCGAACGAGAGGCCGAGACTGGACCCTGATGCAGTGGCAGAACCACTGACATCAGGCGAGGAAGTACCGGTGTTAGCCGGTACCCCTCTGGTCCCCGTAGTCTTCTTCCTTGCGAAAAAGAAGAGACGGGCCCCGCTCCCCGAAGGAGCAGGAGGACCAGCGGAAGGAACCCTCCCGTCCCACCAAGGTGAGACGGGTCCCGAGAAGCTCCCGAGGGAGACTTCTTAGGAGGGAGGAGGCAACCTTCTCTTCCTCGGCTGTGAGCCTCAGAAGTCGAAGGGGAAGAGGCGGCAGCCGACGACGATGAAGAAGATGAAGACGACGACGACGACACCTTCCTCCTCTTCTTCGTCAGCTTCCTCAGGACAAGACGTAAGATCTGCTATCCAGGGCGGAGCCGGGGCTGCTGTAGCCGAAGCCACAGGGCCCGGACGCACCTGTACAGACAGACCAAAGTCTGGGGTAGTACCACCACGAACAGGGACGACGTCAGTAGGTATGGGCATCTCAGGAACAGCAGGCACGCCAGCACAAGCATCGGTAGGGACAGCCAGCGCAGCAACGGCAGGACAGCCAGAGCAGCAACGCCAGGGACAGCCAGCGCAGCAACTGCATGGACAGTCAGCCCAGAATCGGCAGGTACGGCCAGGCAGTACCGGAAACACAGGAAGTGGAGCAGCAGCCAGCAACATCCTGGTACCGGCGGCAGGTCCAGGGCGAGCTCTAGGGCAGCGGAAGTGTGGTCGCGGCAGCGCGGCAACCACGAGCGGCGGCGGCACGCCCCACCCCCCTCTCGGTACGGCGAACGGCACTTCACAGCGGCTGTAGGCAAGACTGTTACCACGTGAGGCGAGTACACCAGGTGAGGAGGGACGTCATCACCTGGAGCGTTGTCACCACTCCATGGGTGACCGCAGTAGGCCCAGACATAGAACCGCAGCCCCTGGACACTAGCACGCCCTGCAAATGGAAGGACGCCCATACCTCACCAAGGTCCACCCTCGTGGCAGTAGCACCTGCGGAAATAACAGTAGTAGTGATTAGTGGGGGGAAGTCCCTCTCGCGGGGGGTGAGCCCCACACCGAACGAGTGGAAGACCCCGAATACAATTGTAATCGGGCACCGAGCGCCCTCCCCCGCGCTCGACGGATCGGGCGAGGAGAAGAACGCAGATAATCCTCCCCCCGAAGGGGAAGGGCCATCTGTGGGAGCTGAGCGGGGGGGGGATTCTCTTTCCCCACCCCCGCACAGAACCCCCATGTACCCAACAATAATAATAAGAGCCCGAGAGCAATCGTGCCCTCGGCCCGAATGCAAGGGCATAAGGATCAATTCCCTGACTGAGCGGAACTTGAACCAAATAAATATTGATGCAATCAATAATAAAAGGAATAAAATGAAAAAGAATCTTGCATTACGATTCACTTCACAATGAATAAGGGCTCGGATCGAGCGCATTTGCGCCCTCGGTACCGAGCGCAAGGGTAAAGGATCCATTCCCGATTATGAACGGAAACCTTGATCCATAATGAATTGATGCAATCAAAATATATATGAAAATGAAAAAGAATACTGCGCTTGCGATTTCACTTCATACAAAATAAAAAGGGGAAAGATCAATTACCCGGGAAATAGCGGAAACATTGATCCAAGTAAATAATGCAATCTCGATAAAATATGAAAATGAAAAGAACTGCACTTGCGATTTCACTTCATTCAAATAAAAAGGGGAAAGGATCAATTTCCGGGTAAGAGCGGAAAAACTGATCCAAAATGAGTATTGCTACAATCA
The DNA here is from genome assembly GCF_015104395.2 of Macrobrachium nipponense. Lineage (NCBI taxonomy): Eukaryota > Metazoa > Arthropoda > Malacostraca > Decapoda > Palaemonidae > Macrobrachium > Macrobrachium nipponense. Next base: position 55,290,085 of record NC_061087.1, read on the forward strand.
AAATTAATAAATATATGAATGAAAAAAAAAAGAATACTGTACTTGCGATTCCACTTCCATACAGATAGTTTTCGTGCCGAGCGCATTCGCTCGGCAACGAGCATACAGGTCAAAAAAAACAAAAAAATATAAATGAAAAGGGCACCTTACTTACGATTTTCATCTACACATTTCCAACCAAAATATAAGCTCGGAGCGAGCGCTCTCCCGCCCTCGGCAACCGAGCATACACAATACGAGGATCATTTCTGGGGAAAATGAATTCCCGCACTTACGCCCTTCAGTTCCGGCACTCGGGTAATCGGAGGGCGTAGAGAAACCAAGATCCTTTAATTCACAATTGAATTCAATGGAAAAAAATGAAATGATTGTACTTACAATTCAGTTTCACTAGATAAATAGAAAAAGAAAAACACAACCATGCGAACAAAGCAACGACGATGAAGCGGGCAGAGCGATGATACACGTCTACACGCCAGCAGGCCGAAAGCAAAAGTGATTTGTTTACCTCCCAGTCGCGCGCGCGCGCCTGTCGGACAAGCGGTTAACTACGAACCCCGAACCCCTTGTTCGAAAGCTTACGACCTATCCAGCTGCCGCTAGTACCTTCCTATTGTAAAAGGACCGAAGGTTTGAATGCCGTGTCGGAACAAGTGCGAAATTTCATGAAAAATACAATAAAAATAATTGAAGGTTGTAGCGTTTTTCCATCTCCGAAATATGTGCATATATATATATATAAAAATTTCGACATTTTGGTCAAATTTAACTCGTCCGAAATGGTCTAAATCTGCAATTCTAATCTAAAACTCTTACAGTATCGTAATATTAAATCATTTGTATTAATTTTGAAACAAATTGGAAGTCTCTAGAACAATATTAGAATTACGGTGAATTTTTGAATATAACATTTTTTTACGTCCGCGCGTTACGAATTCGTACATCATTTTGTGATAATATGTTGCTTTTATTGTTTTTACTATGTATTATATATCAAAATGATTGCAATTTAGTGTGCAATATAACAAAAAAAAGTAACTCGTTAGCTTTGACCATTTTTTTGCACAGCGTGATTTGAATACAATTATCTATGAAATTTTTTTTTTGCTACCATATATCGCATTATTTATATATGATAATGTATTATTATTTTTCATTTCTGATGATTGCATACTAATCTTCAGGCAATGACAAAAAAATGAGCCAAAAATAAACTCTTAATCTTCAAAACTAAGCGCGCTGTGATTTTTTGTTTTTTTGAAAAATATATTTTTTCAGGCTTCCCGCGTTCACTCCAAACCGGCGCCGCATATGGGAGAGGTTTTGATTTTAGAGGGCTTTCGGCGTAAGAGGGTTAATAAACTCTTGACAATTAATATTACTGAAAACAACATTTATGTTAAAAAGCTTTAAAATTCTAGGAATATCTAAAAACCTTTCATCATAGGGTAATTTTAGAATGTTATTCTTACTAAATTCAAGTTTGTCATGAGTTGAATAAAATGTTTTTTCTGGCTCTTTTCCATGCCACATCTACAAAAAGTGCTTGGGTATTTAGTTTCATTGCAATATCATAAATAGTTGTTTTAATTTCAGCGTCAATAACAAACTGCGGGCTACAGACACGTAAAGCCCTTAGAAACATCCCAGAAAAAAACAGAGAATTTAACATTTTGATGGTGATTGGAGTAGTAATGAACAAAAGAGGCAATGTTAGTTGATTTTTGAAAGACTGAAAAGGTGAAATTTCTATCATTTCTATGGACAGTTACATCAAGAAAATTCAAATTACAATTTCTTCCTCTACGGTAAATCTTATAGAAGGGACTAAATTATTGAGATTATTAAGGAATTCCTGGAGATTTTTCGTGAACTGGCCAAATACAGAGATATCATCCACATATCTAAACCAAATAACTTTTTGGGGCAAAATTCTTGGTAAGAGTTTTGTCTCAAAAAATTCCATGTAAATATTGCTAAGGACAGGAGATAAGGGATTACCCATAGCCAAGCCAAACTTTTGTACAAAAAATTCCCCATTAAAACAAATTTACTATCTTTGATACATAACCTTATGAGACTAATGAGGTTTTGTCCACACTTAATGGAATGGTCCTATGATTGTTGCTAATTCCTCCTCCAAATATTCAAGTAAGTCATCTACAGGCACTTTTGTAAATAAAGAGACAACATCAAAACTAACCATACTAAAATCAAAATTCAAATTTAAACTATTCAGTTTGTTTATAAAATCAACATTGTTTTTTAACATTCGTGTTAGAAATGTTTCCTACCAAAGGAGTAAGAATTTTTTACAAGCCATTTAGATAAATTATACGTAACTGAGCCCACTGAACTAATGATTGGTCTGATAGGGTTATTGATTTTATGTCTTGACTAAACCCATACATATAAGGTAGGGAGGCGCATTGCCAGTGTAAACTGTTTTAATTAAATGGTCCAAGCCCTTCAAAATGGATTTTAAAGCTTTTCAACATAAATGTTGTTTTCAGTAAAGTCTATTACGGACAAACGGTAAATCTCTTTCACAACATCTCAAACAGCATCAGTATTCTGTGAGAACTGGGCAAATATCAAATGCATTATTCGTACATATGAGAGATTTAGACCATCCTATTAACTGGAGTCAAGCAAGAGCCTTAATCCCATGGTAATGACACAGTTAAAAGGAATATCATTGAATCTTGTTTCATCAAGTCAAATAATAGAAATTTTCTAAATTTAAGTCTTGGTTTATTTAAACTTGATGCTTTCATAATGAAAAAAGTTGTAGATAAATATAAGCAACAAAATTAATATATTCAGTTTTTACATGTTTTTGGACTGTAAAGAAACTTTGTAATTTCGGTTAGGGTCAATCTGTTTAGGTTTGTGACCGTGTGATATCCGATAATCCTGGATTATCTCTTTTAATTTTTATTTTTCCCTTTTGACAATTAACCATCTGGTATTCTTGATCTTGTGTTGTACCTGAGACCTTTCTCTCCAATTGTACCTCATTAACTTCTTGACAATGTCTGGGTAAAGACGAAAGCGCTTGGAATTCTGACTATCATTTTCCTGTGGAATTCGCTTATATATATATATATATATATATATATATATATATATATATATATATATATATATATATAATCAACATTTGAGATTTATTTATATATATATACATACATACATACATATATATATATATATATATATATATATATATATATATATATATATATATATATTAAAAAGAGTATGGCCAGACGAAAACTTCAGCATTTTCGTTAATAGTTTTTATTTTTATCCAACGCTACGTCTCGGATACAAATGCCATCTTCAGGGCTAAAAACAGGGGGCAAAAAAAATTCTATACATTAAATCAGACTAAAAGGGGCACAGTAGTAGTAAATTATGCTTTTGAAAAATTTATAGATTAATTAACAATATATCTTATATATATAGTATATATAGTATATATTATATATATTAAAAAGTAGTAAAATGGCACAGTAGATACAAATTATGCTTTTTGAAAAATTATATAGATTAATTCAATCAATATCGTGAAAATTCGAAGTTCTATATAAAAGTAAGATGGTAACTACTGAATAAGAGATCAACAATAAAAAGCAAAGCTACTAAGTAAAATGGACGCTTTCAAAAATGAATAAATAAAACACTTAAAAAACAAAACAAACCACACGTGAAACAACTAAGAAAATTTACATTAATACTAAGACAAGAAGAAAAATATTGAATCCAAACAAGCAAAAAATTTGTTCTGTATATAATTTACAAAAGGAGAGAAAAAAAAAAATTTAATATGTATATATATATATATATATATATATATATATATATATATATATAATATATAATATATATATATATATATATAAAGGCGGACACAAAGCAAAAAATAGCGAAACGAGAACTCACCGGTACAGAAGCAGTGATAAGACTGAATAAGCTATTATTTATTTTTGACAAAAGGGGAGAGGCAAACACAAAGGCGAGAAGGTAGAAAGGGCGAATGGTCCATTAAGTAATGTTGAGTTGTACAGCAATTGAATGGTTGTTGAGGGTTGGTGACAATTGTTTAATGAAGAGGGACTCGAGAATGGGTAATGACCGGTTATCTATTGCCTGGGATAAGATTTTAAAATCATTGTACTGAATGCTATGTTTACATTTTACTGCATGGTTTCGTATTGCAGAAAATTATTTCTTTGATAAAGCTAATCCTGTTCGGTGACTGACACCCCGATGGCAATCGATGCGAACCTTCAACAGCCGACTAGAATTACTGACATAGGTTCCCAAATTACATTTGGGACAAGTAAACAAATATACCGTTGAAGATCGCATCAACTGCGGTAGGGTGTCCTTGAACTTGAAAAGACTTCTGATTTTTAAGGGGTTCTTGAAGATAAAATTAAATTCAACGTATGGGTACATATTGCTGAGCACGATGGTGAGCTCTCGTTTTACAAGTTTATATGTTGAACAAAAAGGCAAGGATATATGCAGTTCTTTTTTAGGTACTTTAAAATTGGGTATTTTCAGTTTAACAATGTCAATTAAAAACTCTCTCAAGATTTTCTCAAACAGGTGGGATGGATAGCAATTTCTGCTAAAATAGTTTTGCAAGAAAACTACTTCCTCATGGAATTTGACCCAGTTGCATGACAAATTAAAAGCCCTACACATTAATGCCTTGCATGCCCCGTTTGCTCACACCCAAAACACGCTTCTAATACCCACCGACATTCATTCTTCTTGTGTCCTGGCTTTCCACATCTGTAACACTGCTGCTCTCGTTCATGACTAACTGGTCTTACTCTTCCATCGCTTGCACTCCGATCTCTCTTAGGGTTAACTATACTTATGTTACTTGTTCAAACGCTCCTATCAACCACTCGCTCTGCCGTTCACCTTGGCCCTTCTAAAACTGCCTCCCTATAGCTCTTAAACTCTGATATAACCTCAGCTACTTCAGTCCTAACACTAACACTTCTACTCTCTTTCATACACTTATCTAACTCGTAATCCTCTACTATTTCTAATATGTTGTTCCACATCAACCTTTCATTCGTCCATCGCATTTTCTCCTTGTTTCAGATTTATAAACTCATACACACTCTCAGGCACAGTCGCCAACAACTTCCTTACTAAATCTTTACACCCATTTATCCCTTTGTCCTCAGACTTTTTCCTAGCTAATGTTTCCAACCTGCACACATACATTGACAACGACTCCCCAAGATTCATTCTTGCCTCATCAAAATCATGTTTTCTCCTATAACTTACGCTACTCTTTATCCTCTTTGCCTGTTCCACAATCCTGGCCTTCACACTCTCATAAGGCACATTCCCCACAGTATCATTACCCATACATACTCAACAAAAATGCCATCAAAAAGCTACCCAACTCTCTTGCCCCAGACTCTCACCTGATTTATCCCCATACTTAAGCACAACAAATACTTCTCATATTCCTTTAAAAAGTCCCCTATATCCCTACTACCATATTCCTCGTATTGTGCACATCGGGGTAAGTCTCTCATATACACAGCCTTTCGTACTTCCTTCTCACTCTCACTCTCACTTTCGCTACTTCCATTCTTATCTCTCTTAACCTCGTCTGAATACAACGAATCAACTTCCATACTAACATCCATGTTCTTGATTACGCTCTTCTTACCCTTCTTCTTTCTACCTACCTGTTTCCACTAAATCACTCTCAGCCATTTCCCCCAACCCTATTCAGTCCTAGTCTCATCCTGTCCGTCATCCTTACTAGCCTTCTTTCCCTTAGTCTTGTTCTTTTCCTCACCTCACCCCTTTCGTTATTTCTTTGTCTTCATGTTTCGCCTTATCCTTGTGTATTCCCCTTCCTTTCCCTTACTTATTCACCAAATCAAAACTAACTTCGTCAACTCTTACTCCTCATCCACTTGTTCTTTCACTTTCTTAATTGCTCCTGGTGGTCCGTCAAAAGACCCGGGTGAGGCTACCTCCTACTGCTCCCGCTCCCATGAATCCCTTCATCATCTCCTGCACTGCTTTTCATCATTTCTATTGGAAATTTTTGTCCATTTTCTCAACCATTCTCTCTTGTGCGCCTTTCACCTCTTCTTTCATTTCCACTTTCGCACTCCTTAGCATTCCTCTCATTTCCTCTAACTCATTTCTTCAGCTCCTCACACTCTACCCTCAACCTCTCGTTCTCTACTTTCAATCGTCCTCTCACTTCTCTCCCCAACCTCTAATCCTGCTTCAGCCTCTCCACTTCAGTCAAACCTTCCATACTCATTTTCTTCGCCAATCATACAACCCACCACACCAACAGTCCCGCAGCTGCCACACCAGCAGCCCCACGTTGGGCGACAAAAAATAATGTGGTGGGGGATACACAAGCTAAAAACAAAAAAAAACTTAAAAACACAAACACATTTACTCACCTCAGACTTAGGGTGAGGAGGTGGCACAACAAATGGTATATCTATATTACTATTCTGCAGCAGCCTAGACTATGGCAGCTGCGGTCTTTATATGCACTTTTACCTCCTGAACAAGAATTTTAAGTAATATTTATTCGGATGACTGTAATTAACCCCCCGGGGCCAGTACTAAACACGGCGAAATACATTGGACGCCCCAATCCCTAGTGGATGTCGTATTCGCGATTATGTTCCTTGCAGTCCGTGATGAGCTATTCTTTAGAATTACCAGTTATTTTATTGTTCTTGAAGCTGTTGGTTGAATTATTGGTAAATCTAAAAAATAACTCCGTACGGATACTAAAGGGAAGTAACCAGCGGAAGAACGGGGACATCCACTAGGGATTTGGGTGGCCAATGTATTTTGCGTGTTTAGTACTGGCCCCTGGGGGTTAATTACAGTCGACCGCCCAAAAACAATGGTAAATTCTTAATAAGCAACTCGAATACTATAGGAAACTGTAATTTCCAAAGAAATTCCAAAAGCGGAGTTAGTATTATGATTTACCAAATAACTGACCACCAATATTTCTGCTACCAAAACTCTCTAACCACCGCTCCGGCTCTCCTCACTCATCCCTACGGTCGTCACTGACGCTTGCCACCAATATACATGGCGAGCGCCACAACAGACACATGCTTACGACCACCATTAAACCACTACCATTTATTCCTCTCTCTCTCTCTCTCTCTCTTTCATGCAACCATCGGAGACGTTGCTAAATATAAACTACCATTATCACTCCATATTGTTAGTGTCAAGACTCGAGAGAGACTTCCCGCCATTTCTTAGCATCACACTGCAAAATGTGTTCCAGAGGTTGTGAATAAAACTGGAATGTCACCTCATGTTTCTGTCAGACTACCTCATAGTTAGTCGGGTGGATGAAATACTAACAGTGACGACGATGGAAGCAGGAAATTACAGGTTTTGTTGTCTAGCTTAAGTACCTAGCTACATTGGCAGAGTTAGCCTACAGTATCAGAGAGAGAGCTGGCGTAACGCAGGAAATTACAGGTTTGTTGGTCTAGCCTAAGTACCTAGCTACATTGGCAGAGTTTAGCCTACAGTATCAGAGAGAGAGCTGGCGTAACTTTTTCCTTTTTCCACGACATATCAAGAGAAAGACAAGGTCCAAACGAATGCCGGAATTTAACTCAGCCAAGCTGGAGTTAGGCTGTTGGTTAGATTTATTGATTAACAATGAATTGTCAAGTCAATGAAATTACAGAATCGGAGGCCAAGAGAGCAAAGCTGTTGTCGTCTATTTGCGTCGATACTTTTGCTACAATATGCAAGTTAACCTCACCAAGATTGCTTTCTGCTGTACCTGTTGATGAATATGGTACATTTTTAAAGTTAAATTTTATTACTAAGCCTAGTTATTATAGGGCTTTTATATGGGATTTTTTGCAAAAGAAAAAAGAAGGGAAATGAGACAGTTAAGGGTTATTACGCAGAATTAAAACAGTTAGCCCATCAGTGTGATTTTGGAACACAAATCGACCGACGTTTGAAAGAACAATTATTGGTTGGAATAGATCAAGAAGTTTATTTCAGGGCACTGTTAGCTGATCCTTTTGATTTCAAGACAATATCATCTGGGGATTTGCTGACAAAGGTTATATACAAATTTGGAGACAGCTTATGTAACAGAATGTAAGTCTACTTTTACTCTGAATGGTTCTGCTGAGAATAGTACAGTGCATATAGTCAAGGAAGGAATTCCTAAAAATATTAGTTCTAGTGCTAAGAATAAGCCAAGAGTCACAAGGTAAAATAACCAGTAAGTGTTTTCACTGTGGACCCTGTAATCATTGGGCAGATAAATGCAAATATAAGGATGCTACCTGTTATAGTTGTGGCAAAACAGGTCATGTTAGCTCAGTGTGCCTTAGTAAGCTTTTTGAAACTAATTTGAACTCCGTTGAATCTCTCAATAATGAAGATAAGCCCCATCGGGAAGTGATGAAGTTGAATGGTGTTCCCATTGAGTTTGAGTTGGATACCGGAAGTGGTGCTTCTACCATTTCTAAGAGGGATGTAGTAAAATTACAATTGTCCCCATCTCCCTCAAGGAAGCAGTTATTTAATTATGATAAATTAGAAATAAAAGTTTATGGAGAAGTAGCGTGGGATGTGGCAGTTAATGGCAGAATTGCCAAGGGTTAAAATTTTTTTGTGGTTAATAATGATGTGAACCTAGCGGGTAGAGCTTTAATGAAGAAGCTGAAGTATCAGTGGGTACAGGATGATGCTGTACAGTGTAATAATCCAGTGTCTAAATGTATAGAAATATTTTATAATTATCAGGTAAAGGAGAATTTGCCTATATTGGATTATGAGTGTAATTTAAAATTGAAAGAAAATGCCATACCCAAATATTTCAGAGCATGTTCTATACCATAACAGTATAAGTGTAAAATTGAAGTCATGGAAAGAGTTAGAAGAAAGTAAAATCATTAGTAAAGTAGAGCATGCCATCTTGCTTGGTCTTGCTTGGTGAGACGGTCCCGCGCACAGTCGGATTAATCAACAGATATCACAAGTTTAACTTACGTCTAGAATTTGAGAAATATCTAGAAGTGTTCGTGAACTATCAGTGATAAGATTAGTGTGAAATGTAGGATAAAGCATCTACTAGTTAGTTTATCAAGTGAAATACTGTAAATCAGAACAAGATGGCAGTAAGTTCCAACTGTGGCAAAAAATGGCAAAATTTAGCTTGTTTGGCAGATTCGCAATACGATGAGGTAGCAGGAAGGGAACTGGCATTTCTCATCTATGAGATCAGCAACAGTCCTAACCAAAAAGATACAAAAGCATTCATAGATATATTAGAAGGATATAATCCTTCAAACTGGAACAAATCAACAGAAAACATCTTGAAAATAATTGAAGAAGTTCCAAATAAAATCCAAGTGGTCAAGAGACTCATAAAGAAAATATACATAAACCAACATATTCCGACAAAGAAAATGAATAAGGTGAACATTGTGAATATCCTAATTGATGCATTAGGAAAAAAGAATGCCAAAAGCATGCAAACTGTGTAAGGTGTGGTATAGCATAGTTAATCCACAAAACCTGATCAGAAAATGTTCTGCATGCAACATTCTGACACATCCACAATGTGCTGAGGTAATGCAAGATATGAGAAAAGATACCAGAATATTTTGCTCAACAGTTCTGTCATGGATAGACAATGTTATTAAATCAAGATTGAATGTACAAATAGTTGAGGATGAAGAAGAAGAGGAAGAGGAAGAAGAAGAAGAGGAAAACGGAAGAGAAGTAAACAAAACTGAAATGACAGAAAAAAAATAAGGAAAACAAAGAACAAGATAAAAGTATGGATGCAGAGATACTCATTGATACTACATATGAGGCAATAAAGCAGCATACTTACGAAGAAATAAATTACGATATGACAACACAAAAGAAAATCCCGAAGAGGCTCTTCCCAGATCTACACAATGATGGGAAAAAGGAAAAAATAGACAAAGACAAAGTCTGCAACCTTTTGAAAAGAGGGAATTGCAGATTTGGAGAAAGATGTTACTACAAAACATCCTAAGGTATGTCACAACTATGAAATATATGGTAAATGTGCATACCTAGACGGCTATGAGGATGATTGCAGAGATCTACATTCAAAAATATGCAAAAACCTAAAAGAAGGAACAGGATGTAAGTTCAACAAAAATGTAAATATATGCACCCTGTAGCCATGAATCAAAATCAAATAAATAATCAATCAAGTAATAAAATCCAAAATAAGAAAGAAACAAATAAAAAGGAATAAAGAATATCAGGTAAAAGAAAAAACCAAGCCATCAACGCGATATGCAGTGATGTCAGCAAAAAAATTTCCAAGCCTCAGCTCCAAGATACAACTCAAGAGATAATAACTGTATTTATTATGCAAGAGGATATTGCAGATATGGAGAAAATTGCAGATTCAGACAAAATGAATAATTATGATGAAGGACGATCAAATATTATGGAAAAGTAGAATTTTTTTAATGTCAGAATTTCTGGAAATGAAAAAAAGAACAACATACCAGACAGGAAAGAGACATGGGAAAATCCTTATTATTACCCATATTAAATGAAGGAGAAAACACACAAACCATCATAGTGATGAATGCGCAGGGTTTAGTTACGAGTAACTCAAAAAGAAAATAGAGTACTTAGAAGAACTAACCCAAAAAAATTGAAAAGAAAATAAATATAATGAATAAATTAAAGGTGGAAAAAACCTGGTAATTCCCTAAAAGAGACTGGGGAATGATGATCAAATAAACAAGTGGGGTTCCAAACTTATAGATCAGATAGAAAAAATAGGAATCAAGGGGGAACCGCAATATATGGGAAAGACAAAAACAAGGAAAAATATATGAGAAATATAGTAACTCAGAATGTGAACTAATAGCGGTAGAATTTGAATCTGAAAAATTAATTAACATAGTAATATATAGACCCCTACAATACTAAAGAGTTTGACGTAATAATAGAAAAATTGGATGATATATGTAGAAATCACAAGGACTGGACTATTCTCCTATCTGGAGACTTCAACTTTCCTTTCGTAGACTGGAAAGAACAAATAGGAGATTGTGGTTGTATTTATACATATAAAAAAGAGAGTAATAGTAGTGCAGAAGATAAGAGGCAATTCCAAAATCTATTAGATATGCTACTAGAAGAACAACATTCAACAAATAATCACCTGCCAACAAGAAGGAAAAATACTTTAGATCTAGTATTTGTGAACAAGATGAATTATGTTAAAGAAATAATAGTTTTTTAATGTGAGTATTTCAGACCATAATGTCATAGAATTAACAGTCCATTCCAAAGCAAGTGAAAACAGAGATAAGCAAGAAATGAAAAAGTGGGAAGGATATGGAAAATACACTTCTACAGTAAAAATATAAAATGGTCAGAAATAAATGAAGAATTAAACAAAGATTGGGATAACATTTTCGTAAGTGATGACATAAGGGTAGATACGGAGATAATATATAAAATATTAGAGAAAATAATGGATAAAAATATATACCGAAGAAGAAAAGTAAACATCAGTCATGCATACCAAGAGACAGAAGGATCTTGTTCCAGAAAATCAGAAAGTGGAAAAAAAGGTCTTGCAAAAGAAAAAAATGCATGGAAAGTTATAGAACTAAAAAGTAAGATAGAAAATGCAGAACAAAAGATTATACAATCAAAAGAAAATGAAAAACGGGACTTGGAAGAAGAAAAAACCCTATTAAATATCAAGCCAAAACCCCAAAACTATTATACTTATACGCGAAAAAGATGAATAAAAGAAGAATAGAAATAGGCCCTCTAAGAATTGAAGGGAGATTAACGAATGAAAAAAAAAGGAAATTTGCAACATATTGGCAGAACGATATAAGAGAGAATTCACCCCTAGAATAAGGATAATGAAAAAGATAATTGATATAGAAGTAAGGGACAAAAATAGTGAATATTTAGCTGACATAGATATTAATGAAGCTGATATTGTGCAGGCTAATAATGAAATTAAAAATGGAGCTGCAGCAAGGCCTGATGTTGCTCCTGCTATTTTGTTAAAGAAAGTAGTTCATTCTATCGCAAAGCCACTTGCAATATTATTAAGACAAAGTGTAGATACAGGCATGATTTATGATGAGCACAAATTAGCATATATTACCCCTACATTCAAAAGTGGATCAGACTAGAGGCAATTAATTATAGGCCTGGGAATCTAACATCACATATTATGAAAGTGTATGAAAGGGTAATGAAGAAAAATATTATGAAACATTTAATAAAAATAATCTGTTTAATATAGGACAACATGTTTCGTACCCGGAAAAAGTACACAAACCCAACTGTTAGTCCACCGTGAAAACATGTACAAAATATGAAAAGCGGAAATTAAACAGATGTGGTTTATCTAGACTTTGCAAAAGCTTTTGACAAGGTACACCATAATATATTAGCGAAGAAAATTAGAAAACATAATATAGTGGATAAAGTAGGAAGATGGTTAAAAGAATTTTTACACAACAGAAAACAGATAGTTATTGCAAACGATGAGAAATCGGATGAAGCTAAGGTAATTTCCGGTGTGCCACAAGGTACGGTGTTAGCTGCATTACTGTTTGTTATTATGATTGCAGACATAGACAGTAATGTTAAGGACTCCGTAGTGAGTAGTTTCGCCGATGACACAAGAATAAGTAGAGAAATTACTTGTGATGAAAGATAGGACTGCGCTACAAAGAGACCTTAACAAAGTATATGATTGGGCAGAGGTAATAGGATGGTATTTAACTCTGATAAATTTGAATCAATAAACTATGGAGACAGAGAAGGAAAGCTATATGCATATAGGGGACCTAATAATGAGACAATCACAAATAAGGAAGCAGTTAAAGACCTTGGTGTGATGATGAATAGGAACATGTTATGCAACAATCAAATAGCAATTCTATTGGCAAAATGTAAAGCAAAAATGGGAATGTTGTTATGGCACTTCAAAACAAGAAAAGCTGAACACATGATTATGCTTTATAAAACATATGTTCGTAGTCCACTTGAATATTGCAATATGATATGGTACCCACACTATCAATAGAATATTGCACAAATAGAGAGTGTACAAAGGTTCCTTACAGCTAGAATAGAAGAAGTTAAGGACCTTGACTACTGGGAAAGACTTCAATCCTTAAAATTATATAGTCTAGAAAGGAGAAGAGAACGCTACATGATAATTCAGGCATGGAAACAGGTAGAAGGAATAGCAGAAAACATCATGGAGCTAAAAATATCCGAAAGAGCAAGCAGAGGTAGATTAATAGTGCCCAAAAAACTATACCAGGAAAAATAAGGAAAGCACACAGGACATTAATCCACTACACACCAGCATCGATAATGCAGCGTCTATTCAATGCGTTGCCAGCTCATCTGAGGAATATAACAGGAGTGAGCGTAGATGTGTTTAAGAATAAGCTCGACAAATATCTAAACTGCATCCCAGACCATCCAAGATTGGAAGATGCAAATATACCGGAAGATGTACTAGCAACTCTCTGGTAGACATTAGAGGTGCCTCACACTGAGGGACCTGGGGCAACCCGAACAAGATGTAAGGTCTGTAAGGTAAGGTAAACCCAATTGTACACGTAGGTAAGCCATCTGGTGATGTAAGAGTATTTGCAGATTTCAAATATGTAGATACCCAAACCAATGCAAATACATTTCCATTACCTAAATTAGAGGATATTTTGGCAAATTTGGGTCCTTGCCAATATATATCCAAGTTAGATCTGAAAAATGCTTATCTACAGTTGCCAGTGAATAAAGACTCACAGAAATATTTTGTAATGAATACTCACCTTGGTTTATATAAATTTCAGAGATTACCATTTGGATTGTCGTCTGCACCAGGTATAGTCCAGAGGTTTATTACTGAGTTATTAGCAAATATTTTTAGATATCATCATTGTTGTAGGTGATACCCAGGAGGAGCACTACAAAAGGTTAAGTCAAGTTTTATCTATATTGCAGAAAAGAAATGTTAAGTTGAACAGGAGTAAATGCCAAATTAGTGCAAGAGAAGTTCCTTATTTAGGATATATTTTGAGTGGTGAAGGCATTAGGCCAGAACCCAAGAAAATTCAATCCATTGTAGAAGTTCCTTCTCCAAATTCTGTGTTGTCTCTTAAATCATTAAGGAAGCTTTGGCTCAAGCAAATATTCTAGAAAATTTTAATCCTGAGGCTATATTGATATTGGTAGTGGAAGCAAGTCTAATGGGAGTTGGGGCTGTTTTGAAACAAGAATTTAAGGGTAAAATATTCGCTATTTCATTTAAAATAGAAAATTGTCAAAATCTGAGTAATTATTATACTCAAATAGATAAAGAAGCACACTCAGTTGTGTTTGGAGTTAAGAAATTTTTAGATTTTCTTTTGGATAAAGTTTATCATAAGGATAGAGTTTAATTCATCTGTTTAATCCTTGTAAGAGCATTTCATAAATGTCAAATGCTCGAATTCAAAGGTGGGCATTATTTCTCACAGCTTTCAAGGTTAAGATAGAATACATTAAAGGTGAGAACAATACTGTTGCTGATGCCCTTAGCAGATTTCCAGTAAATTGGGATGAAACTGATTTTCAGATACCAGGTGAATATGTCAATTTGATAAACATTCTGAATAATAATGAATCTTTTGATTTTGATGTAATAAAGAAATGTAAGGATAAAGATACTCTGTTGTGTCAGGTAAGAGAATTTGTGAAGCATGGTTTTCCTAAAGTAAACGAAATTGATGACTCTGTAATGCCATTTTATAAAATAAGACATGATCTTTCATTATAACAGGAGTCGTGTATTGGTTCCTGAAATATTGAGAAAACGTGTTATGGATGCTCTTCATGAGGGGCGTAAAGGCATTGTTGCCATGAAGGCAGAAGCAAGGTCTATGATATATTGGCCCAATACTGACCAAGATATGAATCAAGTAACATCAAATTGCTCACTCTGTGTAGCTAACTTTAAACCTAAGGTCTTTTCTCCTTTGTCGTAGCCTTCAGTGGATCAACCTTGGCCATGCTTGCATGTTGACTATTGTGGACCTATTGACAATTATAAATTTTTTATTGTCATTGATTCATTTTCTAAATTTATTGATGTATTTCCACGTAAGACTATTGATTCAGAAGGTACCATACAATGTTTGAGAAAGGGTTTTGCTAATTTTGGAATACCTGACTCAGTGGTTTCTGAGGAGACTCAAGACGCTTTTAAAGGAAAATGGTATTAAACATTGCTCTGGAACTCCTAATAATCCAAGTACAAATGGTCTTGCAGAGAGGTCAGTGAGGATATTCAAGGAGAATTTTTAAAAGTGTGATGTTAAGTTACCTATTTGCACAAGAATGTTTAAGTTTTTGTATCCTTATAGAAGGTCAATGCAGTCTTCTACTGTTGCTCTCCTGCTGAATTAATGTTTGGAGGGAAATTTAAAGGCCCATTTGACATTATGTCTAAACAAAAAGAAGTTCCAGATTGTGTTGATTCTAAATTTAAATAAGGAGATGCAGTATATGCCAGGAACTTTGGTAAAGGACCAGATTGGGTCGAGACAAAAGTTAAAAAAATTCTTGGTAGAAGAAATTATTTAGTCTCTTTGAATGTAAATGGCAATTTAATTTGGTAGCGTCATTTATCCCAGTTGTTTGAAAGGAAGTTTTATAATCCTGTTGGAACCTATAAGTCTTCCCCTCCCCATGTCCGTGTTCCAATAATACCTCATATGCCAATAAGTTCTCCTCCCAATGTTGTCATTGACTCAAGTGTAATAAATATTCCTAATGATTATGGTTTCCTGAAAAGGTGTCATCCAAATCCTCTACAAACTGATATTAAAGAAACTCCTAAACCCCAGAGTAGGCCGGATGTTATTTTACGGAGGTCTACTAGAAGTAGAAAAAACCTGATAGGTTAATAGAACAAAATATTAAATTTTACCTATGAGGGGAGGAATGATTTGTATTGCGAGTGAATGAGGAACATCACCTCCAGTAATGTATGTATTCTTTTGTGCCGGTTGTTTCAGCAGTGAAGCCTTCGGGCGTTTGTTGTTATTGCCTAGAGAGACTTCCCGCCATTCAAAGCGTCACTCTGCAAAATGTATTCCCAGCGTTTGTGAATAAAACTAGCATGTCACCTTATGTTTCTGTCAGACTACGCTTAGAATTGTGCTTTATAATTTAGTCTTGCTATCTTACATTTTTTATTATTTGCCCCATACTTTTCTCACCGATCCTCACATATCTATATATGTATATAACATATAGTATATATATATATATATATATATATAATATATATATATATATATATATATATATATATCTATATAGATATATATATATATATATATATATATATATGTGTATAGATATGTATATATATCTATATATATATAGATATATATATATATATATATATATATATATATATATATATATAGATATATAACTATATATATATATAGATATCGATATATATTTATATCATATATATCTATCTATATATATCTAGATATAGTATGATATTATATATCTATATATATATATATATCTCTCTACTCTCTATCTATCATATATATCATCTATAGATATATCTATCTATATATATCTATATCTCTATCCTATATATATATCTATACTAAATATATATTAATCTATCTATCTATCACTAGCTCTATACTACGCTATCTATCTCTATCTCTCTATGTCTCTCTATATTATATGCTCTCATATATCTATATATCTCAGTCTCTCTTATCTATATCTATATAGATATATAGCTATAGATATATCTATCTATAGATATTATATATCTATATCTTATAATGTCATAAATATTTATTAGATTATATATATCTAATTCTATCTATCTATCTAAATTCTCTATATATATATATATATTTATATATATATAGCTAGAGAGATATATCTCTATATCTATATATCATATATATAATATTATATATAGATATATATATCTACTATCTATAGATATAATATATATACTATAATCTATCTATCTATAATATAGATATATATATATATATATATATATATATCGATCAGATAGATATATAGAGATATTATTTATATTATATATCATAGATATAGATATCTCTATCTATAATATACTATATTAATATATAATATATATATATATATTACTATATATTATCTATATATATATATATATAGATATATATATATATAATATATAATATATATATATTATATATATATATATATTATAATATATATATATGTGTTGTGTGTTGTGTGTGTGTTGATGATATCTATATAAATATATCTATATATCTATATATAGATATATATATATATATATATATATATTTATATTATATATGTGTTATATATATGGATATTATATCTATATATATATATGATATATATATATAACATATATATTATATATTAGATATATATATATATTAATTTATTAGATATATCTATCTATTAAAGATAACTATATAGATTATCTGATAATAGATATTATATAATATTATCTATCTATATAGATATAAATATTAATAGATATATATATATATATATATATATATTATATATAGTATATATATATATCTAATCCTATATGAGATATATAGATATAGATATATATATCTATAGATATATATATATCTATATATATAATATATATATGTATATATATAATATAGATTATATATATATATATATATATCTATATATCTATCTATCTATATATATTATATAATTATATGTATATAATATATATATATAGATCTATGATTATATCTATCCTCTCTCTATCTCTATATCTATTCTATCTGATAATAGATCTATATCTATAGATATCTATATCTATAGATATATATATATATATATATCTATCTATCATATATATACATATATATATATATATTAGATAGTAGTATATAGATAGATATATATATATCTATAGATATATATATATATATATATATATCTATCATATATATATATATATATATATATATATATCTATATATAGATATATATATATATACGATATATATATCGATATATATATATATATATATATATATAGATATATATATATCGTATATATATATATATATATAATATATATATATATATGTATGTGTGTGTGTGTGTGTGTGTGTGTGTGTGTGTGTGTGCGCGCGTGTGTGTGTGTGTGAGCATACAGTTTAGATAGTTAACCTAAGCAACAATCCTGTTATCTAAATGAAGGAACGCATATACATAAACAAAATCAAATTTAGGTTTTATTAATAAATTTTTTTCATAACTTGTAAAAAACATTAACCTTAACACCACGGCATGCCAATACAGATATTGCCCTTATCATCACACAATGGACATCATCTACATTTTTGTTTGGAAAATTAATTGTCGTTCTTCGCTTTATTTAATGTTAGCGATGAGCTATAACTGAAAAAATGGCTTATTTCCTGAAAATAAACCTTAGAATGATGGATCTCAGTGGTGGACTGGGTCTAAAAATTGTGCAATACTAGTTTACATGACTAATACATAAAATATTTGAAAAAGCATAAGTGGAAACACAGAGGACAAATCAGTGGAACATTTATTTTTCGCTAAGCGTAAATCAGTGATGGAACCTCCATAGTCTCATGCGTAAGGGTTCCACTTGCGATGTAACGTGCAAGCTGGCAACCTGGTCACTGGCCAGTCCACCACTGACATTGGAACTTCTAGTCCTTTCGGCATTCATCTGGTGGCGGCAAGCTGTAATTCTGCAGGAAAAGAGAAAAAAAGAGAATGAAATTACTTTTAAACTGCTTTTCTCACACGATGAACGTCAGTTGCATTGGAAATACTTCAAACAAATCAAAATAATGAGTCTTAACAACTCAATTTGAGGGTATGCAATGTGAGATACGGCTTTCGAAAAACATGACAGTTCCCTTTGACAGTAAGAGGTCCCGCATTTTTCAATCTTAGCACCCATACTCTAGTACTATGTCTATCCAAGTTAATGCAATAGACTTCAATCGTGCATAAATGAATGAATAGGCCACAGAATGCGAGGAAATATGCCAATTCCTATGAGACGCACTAACAGTATTGTACCCACTTTAAATAACTGGCTGCGATTCTTTTGGGAATCATGACAGTTCCGATCGGTCATCGGAAATGTGCTGCTCATAAATTCGACCATAAATCAACTGAATGTTGATGATAATGGATGTAGAAAGGGAATCCCATTTTGGTTACTAAAGCCTACTGATTCCTGCAAAGTTTTATCTTGTGAAATATCTCTCTGTCTCCATCATGCTCACAAGTGTACGCAAATCCCCTCCAAGGTAAGATTCATAATGTAGGCTATGTTAAGCATATTGTGATTTGTATTGTTCATGTTGTATTAGTGGCATTGCACTCATCGCTTGTATGTCGATTTTTCTTTAGTATTCAGTCTTTCTCGCTGGTGAGTCGTGGCGCCACCTGTATGTAAATAATGTGACATGTTCGTTGTTCCCGCTTCCCTCTTTCAGTCTGAATAAAATCTACCAACGACAACACAAGTGTATCAATTAGCCCCTTCGTGGAACTCTGTTAAGAAGTGAACCTATTCCTAGAAAGTCTAGAACTTAGTAAGGTTAACAGGTCATGGGCCCAGAACACATTGGGATTGACTGAAAAGTGTGATATCGTCTAGACTGAAGAAAGTGTTAGCCTATAGCTAAGCTTCCCTTAAAGCGTTTCATCAAGAAGTAAGTTCAAGATGGCCGAATGTGAAGAAAGGGAAGAGACCTCCAAGAAGATCCTTC
>NC_061087.1:55310500-55332157 GCF_015104395.2 Macrobrachium nipponense
CCAAGAAGATCCTTCTACATCGTGATGGGGCAAACTACTACCTGTGGTCAAAGAGGATCGAAGCAAGACTGATTGACAAGAACTGTTGGAATGCCATTGAACCTGGGTTTGGGAATGACGTCCACAATAATGAGAATGAAGAAGAGGCCTTGGCAGAGCTCAACCAAGAACAAGCCAGAGTCAATCGCTGAGCTCGGGTAGTCATTATCGAAGCGCTGCACAGCTCTACTTTCTACGATGTTGGTGAGTTTAAATTCGCAAAGAAAGTGTGGGACACACTTAAGGAAATGTACGGTGAATTTGGGATTATTCACACCATGCTGTTTTTCAAGGAAATGGCTAGGTTGGATAAAGTACCATCAATGCCAATGGCAGATTACATTTCCAAGATGCATGAGTTGATTCAGAAGGTGAGAATGGGTGGCATCCCAATAAATAACACTTGCTTTGCTGCTTTCTTGCTACTTGGGCTACCAGTCAGGGAGTATGATGCTTTTGTGAGATCCTTTGAGGGTGATCTGGATAGGCTCACATCAAGAAATGTAAAGAGCAAGCTTGTGATGGAAGCAAGGCGATTAGCATTGCACAACAGGGCGACATCAAGCAAAGAAGAACCTGTGGCATTAAAAGCAATGGCTAGACAGCATTCTAAGCAGAAGTACAATCAGCAGCCTCAGAAGCAGGACACCTCTGGTGATAGTAAAATGAAGTGTTACACCTGTAAGGAGCCCAGACACAAGGCAAGCGAATGCCCAATCTGGAAGAAGTTGAAGGAGGAACGCACTAAGAAAAGGGAGGCCAAGGCTTCTGTAGCTGAATTTTAAGAAGTAGAAGCAGTGCTCCTATCTGCCGAAGCGGAGGCACACGCCTACATGTCAAAATCATCGGCGGGAAAGTGGTTTCTGGACTCAGGTGCGTCAGATCATATGTGCTGTGACATTAAGAAGTTCAAGGACATCAACCTGCAATGGAAGGGATCTGTGAAAATCAGTGATGGACATAGACTTTCGGTGAAAGGGATTGGGGTAATCGTGATTCAAGAAAAATGTAAGATTGTGCTTCAGGAAGGGATGTATGTCCCTAACCTATACTGTAGTCTGGGGCCTGTACAACAGATCACTGCCAAGTGTGCTTCAGTATTATTCTTGGGTGACCTAGCAAGGGTGGCATTGAACTCTTTGTTGCTAGGAAAGAGGGGAAGATGTACATTATGAATCTGGATTGGGCCTAGTAAAGATAATGCGGGAGCTACTGTGGCATTGCCCGCTGAGGTATTGATGCAGACTTGACATCAAAGAATGGGTCATCTCAACTATGACGCTTTGAAGAAAATTCCAGTTCTGTCTAATGTCAAGAAAGAAGAATGTGGAAAATGTGAGGCATGCATTGAGGGGAAGATGACAAGGATACCTTTTCCTGCAACCACATCAAGAGCATCTAAACCTTTGATGCTGGTACACTGATGTTATGGGACCCTTTAATACCCCTTCATTTGATGGGTCCATTTATGCTATTGTATTCACTGACGATTACTCCAGGTATCTGACTGTAATGCCAATGATGTCTAAGGATGAAGCATTGTCTAGACTCATTCAGTACAAGACCAAGATGGAGAACCTCATGGGCCACACCCTGAAGAAAATTAGATCTGACTTCGGAGGGGAATACTCTGATAAAGAGCAGTTGGACAACTATCTGGGTGCAAACGGAATAGTCATGAAAGGAGCGTGCCATACTGTGAACAGCAGAACGGGAGAGCGAAATGGCAAAATCGCGTACTTATGGAAATGGTGAGGACTATATCATCTGAAGCTGGAGCTGACAAGAGACTATGGGCTGAAGCTATGGCAACTGCTGCCTACAACTGGAACAGGGCGCTGAGCAGTGCCATTGATTTTAAGATACCGCTGGAACTGGCTACAGGAAAGAAACTCACAAGGAGTGCTTATGAATGCATGAGACCCTTCGGATGCAGAGCTCAGGCCATGAGAGAAGTCAGAAGCAAGCTTGATAGCAAGACTGTTGAGTGTATCATGCTTGGTTATCAGGAGGATACAAAGGACGGATACAGGCTTTGGAACACAGAGACTGGAAGGGTAATAATCACGTGGGACGTTGTATTCCATGAAGATGTTTTCCTGTGGAAGAAGAAAGAAGATTCCAGTGATCAGGGGAAGCAGAAAACAGACCATCTACAACTCTCAGGCAAGTCAGATTCCGAGGAGGAAACAGAGAAAAAATGGGAGCAGAAGGGAGACGGTCTGGACAAGGAAGGCGGTAAAGATGGCCGGCATGGAGATGTAAACAATGAGCAGATTCCTGTCTTTGAAGAAATTCCAGTGTTGCCTGAAGATGAAGAAGCTGAAGTTCAAGAAGTCCCAGTCCTGTGGTGGCCCACAAGAGTGCCTAAACCAAAGAAATGTCAGTGCCAAGAATGTAAATACAACCCTGAGTGTCTAGTGGTTAAGCCAGATGAAGAGACCACCATCATCGAACCAAAGAGTGCCAAAGAAGCCCAAGCTATTCCCCAAGCAGAAAGATGGAAATATGCTATGGGAGAAGAGAATAAGAAACTGACTGAGATGAATACATGGGTAGTTGTACCAAGGTCACCAACCAAAGTCACTGGGTCAACATGGAAGTTCAAACTGAAGACTGATGCTAGTGGCATCCCTGCAAAGTACAAGGCCAGGTAGGTTGCAAAAGGATTTGCACAGAGATATGGCTTTGACTAGAGGAAACCTACTTGCTTGTGATCAAAAGAAAGACCATTCGGTTGATGCTCGCTGTGGGAGTGGAGAAGGAACTGAGGTGTGAGCATGTCGATGTAATATCTGCCTACATCAATAGTGATATCAAGGAAGAAGTATACCTGGAACATCCGGAGGGTTTTGATATTGACAAGCATAGGATGGCATGCAAGCTGTGGAAGTGCCTTTACGGTTTGAAACAATCAGGGCAAGAATGGTACCATAAGATCAAGAAAATCTTTATAGACATGAAGTTCAACCCGTCAGTTGGTGACCCTTGCCTATTCTATCATCAAGAAAGGAAAGTGTATGTTGGACTTTATGTGGATGACATTGCCATGTGGGAAAAGAAAGATATTGATTGGTTCAAGAAAGGGTTGAGCCAACAAGTTGAAATACGAGAGCTGGGAGAAATATCTGATTTCTCATCACTGAGAATATTGCGAAAGGAAGAGCACACCATAAGCATCGACCAATGTGCTTATATCGATCAGATATCGGAGCAGCATGAGTTATCGAATGCAGAGGAAAACACAGTCCTCTGAGCACAGATGTATTCTCTGCCAACAATGAGCCAAATGCGGACGCTGATAGTCATGAATATCGAAGAGCCATAGGTACTTTGCTGTACATTGCAAATGGGACAAGACCTGACTTGAGTTTTGCTGTCAGTTATCTCAGTCAATTCTTGGCCAACCCCAAGAGAAAGCAGATGGCTGCAGTGAAATATCTGATAAAGTACCTAAAACACACCCATGACTATTGTATAGTATTCAGGAAGAGTGGGAAGGAGGCATTGATTTTTCTGATGCTGACTTTGCCAACAACAAGGTGGACAGAAAATCGTTCAGTGAACTGGTGGTGTGTATTACCGGAGGACCCGTGGAGTGGAGAAGCAAGAACCAAACGGTGGTTGCTACGTCCACACAACAGGGGGAGTACATTGCTATGGCTATCGCTATGCAAGAAGCACTGTGGCAATGTGGTATATTAAGGGAGATCAATGCAAGTGATCTTTGCATGGTGCCATGCATCCTTGCTGACAATACAGCAGCAATCAACCTTGCAGAGAAGGACATTGTCAATGATAATTCCAAGTGCGTGGATGTGAAGTATCACTTCATAAAGGATGTGGTAAAGAAGGGATTGGATAAGTTGCAATATGTGGCATCTCGTGACAATCTAGCCGACCTTCTAACCAAGGGTTTGACTGGGAGGAAGACACGAGTTGTGTGCAAGAACTGGACTTATCATTCCTTAATAACAGTCAGAGCAATGCCAAAGTTCTTAGTTTGTCCTTCTGATAATTTTTTTTTTTTTTGCATCGTAATCCTTTGCCAAATGTGATTATGACTGGTGTAATTGCATTTATCCTTTATTTTTGTAGCTACTGTGTATATTCAGTTTTGATGCTCGTTCAACGTACTTTTCTTGCAGCTGTTTTATTTTTCATCTGCAAGTGTTTTGTTTTTTGTTTTTGATTTTTTTATGTAATCATTGCAATTTTGCTGTTTTGTGTCGTTGGCTATCCAATTCGCTGCATTACAATAAAATCAAGGGGAAGTGTTAACATATTGTGATTTGTATTGTTCATGTTGTATTAGTGGGTGGCATTGCACTCGTCGCTTGTATGTCGATGTTTCATTAGTATTCAGTCTTTCTCGCTGGTGAGTCGTGGCGCCACCTGTATATAAACAATGCGACATGTTCGTTGTTCCCGCTTCCCTCTTTCAGTCTGAATAAAATCTACCGACGACAACACAAGTGCATCAATCAGACCCTTCCTGGAACTCTGTTAACAAGTGAAACTATTCCTAGAAAGTCTAGAACTTCGTAAGGTTAACAGGCTACACTGCTATAATCAATTTGCTCATGGAATTTGGTGACTATAAATGTATTCATATGAACATGATATGGATATATTAATTAGCATTTTCGAATAATGACCTCAAGGTAGTTCATACAATTTTTTCCCTTTTTTTGCTATTGTGTTTTGTGACAAAAAAAAAAAAAGGACTTCCAAGCCTGAAAATCTGGCCCGTGTGTGCATATGAAGTGTGTTTCTATCAGTCGACTAATAGTGGAATTCTTACTATTGTCCTTCATTTAGGATGTCTTCTTGTACTTGTTAAAACTAGTAAAATTTGAGACACTAGCTTAGCAGAGCTCCAGATTGATATACCCTGAATTATCCAGAGCTTGTTGTACAACATATTTATATGAGTGTGAATGCATTTTATCTGCAAGACTTAAGTTTATATATAAGGGAATTCTTCATTCAGTTGAAAATTCTTAAAATTTCAAACAAACAGAATTTCAAAATACGTACATCAGCGAACAACCTTGCAACTTACCTCCGAGATAAAGAACTCTGGTTGATAATAGTCATAAACAACGACAGTCCCCGGTTTCACCTTCTCGACATCTACTTCTCTGATGATCTTGAAGTTGACGCATGTAGAGTTAGCTGTCAGCTCCTCAATGTAGAATGAAACTTTACTGCCATCAACTTCATATCGTTTAACGACGAGTGGATTGTTGCGTACGATGGCCTTGAGATCTTCCTTTTCTGGAATGTAGCCTGAGACTAAATTCACTTCAATGACAACCATATTGGATTTACCGTCTGGGAGCTGATAAGAGGCACATGCAGTGATAAGCTTAGATTTGCAATTCTTGTCTACTTCGGTTCTCGTGTTCACTGTGAGATCGAAGGCGTCGCTACCTTCAGGTTTTGGAATGTTGTACCGGTACACAGCCTGAAAAGAGTTTGTTTCACTTTCTTTATTTCTTACAATGTTTTAATGCCATTAGTTTGGAATATGCCCATGTCTGGCAACCCAGTACACTTCATGTGACCACTCAAGAAAGAAAAGCTCAAATAAAACAAAGATTGAGAGCTGGAATGTAAGTTACCTGTAAAACGGCACATCCCTGTCCCTCCAAGCCAAAAGTAATATTAGTTGGAAAAGTTTCAAGCGCCACCTGCTGTTGTAGAAGTTTATTGGAATCCGTTACGGTGAAGGAATGGAAAAGTTCCTTGGCTTCCATTGTAACTGTCACATCCAAAGGCCCTTGGTGGAGGAAGGATTCATACTTAGCCATAGCCTGAAGGGCCATCACAGTGTCCTACAAATGCAAAAACATTAGTGTCATAAGATGAAATCGCAAGAATTTCCGTCTGGAAGTTTCATAAGTATGTTAATGTCTCAGGTAGGTCATCTGGGTATTGTTCCATGATTTTAAAGATTCCCAATTACTCTAATACAGTATCCCATTAAGAAGTAAATAGACCTGTTTATTCATCTCTTCATAAAATATCTAAATAACCTCCTATATTATTCCTTCGGACCAGAAATGTGTGTGGGATTTTACCTGAGTGGAGTAAAATCCCCCTAATCCGTTCCTTTGGGTCATGATCCACTTCACGATCTTTCGTACTTGGGCTTCGTGCGTTTCAAAGTCCTGCTCCACTAAGGCCAAAATAGCATAAGCAGCTGTTTCAAGTTCTACTGCATTACTTTTACCTAAGGAGAAAAATTTGTTAAAAGCAATTAGGGCTTAAGAATAAAACTTTCTATATGCACTTGGCAAAATAATAATAATAATAATAATAATAATAATAATAATAATAATAATAATAATAATAATAATAATAATAATAATAATAATAATAATAATAATAACGTGCTACTTGTGACGGTATTAACTCATTTGATGACTACTGGCTATTTGATCGCTGAAATTACTTGGATGGATAACCACCGAGGCTAGCCGAGCCAAATGTCGTCGGTACATAAACCCTTTGAACGTTCACAAAGGTATGAGCTCCATATTGTAAACAATAAGAGTAGAGCCACAGAGCGCTAACACCTCATGGCGCCACCCTTTTTAAGCAGAGCAAATACTCATGGTAGAAATACGATGCTGATAATTACTGATATCATTACTATCCAAGATGCAGTTGGAGAAGCAAACTCTTGCCAACCCAAAGGCCCTCGTATGAAACCAAGCTACTACAGAAAAAGTAATATGAATGTAATGAATAACCAGTTACAGGAGAATAGCAAAGAAAAAACAGATTCATAGCTAAGAAAAACAAATAAAAACTAGTATTCTAGAAAGGAGACCCAACTATGGGATACAGAAGATGATTCCATAATTTGGTCACAACTGGAACATGCCTACCTACAAGAAAACTGGTACTAAGCCTCACAAAGTAAGGCAAGAATTACCTTCATGTCTGATGGAGCTGAATTTGTGTTAAGGGTTCAGCAACTACAGGTCTCTATAATCAGGAAATGTGACCGTTGTAAACAGAGCAGCAACATCTGCACTGACCACAAGCTTGTTTTCAAGGCAAATAACATACTGTGGGCATCTAATATAAATAACAACAGGCCCAAGGATACAATTCTTAGGAACAGCAAACAATGAATTCCTATAGTCATTATGACACTCATTAACCTCTTCACTGGAATCTCTTAGTTTAAAATTCAGTAATAGTTTGGAAACAAGGGCTCCTGTGATTAACGAAGTAAAAAACGCACTGAAGATAAGACCAACTACTCGACATCCATGAACGGACTGGGGATTTCTGTATGACAGTGGAAATGAAATAAATACAGTGCAAGCACCCAGACTGGGGCACAGATGATTGCTTTCAGTGTAGCCATTCAGACGTTTTGCCAAACATGTGGAAAACGAAGCCTCCTATCTAATCTACGAAAGATAACAGACAAATTACAAGCTAAGCAATTAGCAATTTTCGTAAAAAAAGGCAAATGGTCATTTGGATCTACACCTCCATAAGTATCCAGGTTAAACAAGAGATTCTCAATTTCATGAGGATGAAAAACCAGTTTAGTCTGCTGCCAAACACCAGCAAAAAAGGTTGCCTTTTCCTTAAAACAATTACAGAGCCATCTGGTTCAAGCAAGGAGCCACTACTGAGAACCTACACCAAACAGTGCAGAGTTGATGGTAAATCACCATTTATTTTCCCGGGGTGTCCCTGAAAAGAGTTTCTTGTTCACTGTACTTAATTTCCAGCTGAAGAATAAACTCTCTGAGCCACAGGTCTCAGTTAAGTACAATAATTCCATGTAAAATCAGATCTATTTCTTTTCCAAAGATGATAAGCCTCTGATTCGCCACATAAGCACATTTACTAATCATCAATGAACCAGGTTTTGTCGACATTGCGAAAGGTCAGCAAGTGAAAAGGAATTCTACGATAATTTTCGTTGGCAAAACTTTAAGGAGAATGAGCAACAGGCTAAAGTCCTTCATGCAACTGTTACCAATTCAAAAGTGAAAGCTCACTCAACACTCCAGCAGTGCTGGTTATGACAGCACGGGCAGCAAGGAACACTGGGCCAAAGCGATTTCCAGATTTGTGCAAAGCTTCATTTATAATTTGCTCTCTGCTAGATTCCACGGCAAAGAAAAGCTTATAAGGGATGGCAATCAGTAAGAGAAACAGAATTCAACCACCCCCTATCGTAAGTGCTCACAAATACAAAAGAGACCCTTCGACCATCCTCCTGTATATTAGTCAAGATAATTTAATGGCAGTCAAAAATAATGTTATCTAAGTCTGTGTTACAGCAGATGGAACACAAACCTTCATAACTAGAATATCGAGGCACCCATATTTATATCAGGTCTTATGAGGAGCAGGGTAATCATTACTATTATTCACAGCCATCAACCTGCTCCTGGGAATGATGTAACATCATGATGTTAACAAAGAACTTGAAACAGAGACCGTAACATCCTTATTAAAGTTTAACGTTTCGACTCCTCGTTCTTTCCTAAGCTGCTGCAAATACTCACAGAAACAATAAAATCGATAAAATCAAGTGTGATCTTACATAAGAAGGACCTAGTCACGACGTTCCCTTCCTAGGAATGCACTCATAAATAAGGAGAAATTGAGGAGAACATTCAGTATAAAAATAGAAAATTCCATTTTTCCTCCATTGTCTCAAAACATCAAGACACTTGCTCTTCTGTAAATGGCCAAGTGAACAGCCTTCCAGATCTGATTCCTCCATTACTGTTTACAAGAAAGAAACTTTCTTCTCCTCTTATGCTTTTTCTAGGACAAAATGTTCCCTCTTAAACAAAAGTCTTTTAACATTTTCTTCTTTCCAGGATAAAAATGCTTCAACCCCAGTAACTTGCATGCAAATTAATTTCCTGTAAACTAACATCATAGTTTTCAGTTGTTGAAAAATACAGATAACTGGAGACCTTTCTCAGATTTAATGCTTAGTGTCAATCCACTTAATGGGGGTTTACAAGACACGAGAGCCTGCTTCCTCTCACGGACAGGAAAATGTGACTTGAATTCATTGTAAAGAGCACCGATAACACATTTATATATATTGGAAGTGTAAAGGTAGGCTTTGTAGAGCACACCAGCATGCATCATCATTAGACGATACAAACTACAACATAATTAAAGAAAGTTCTGAGCACCAACACGGCTTTTTAGTCACCAAATCCAAACAAGGTGAGTTTTTTTATTTAAAGGCTGCAGTATTTTCTGGCCAGGAAATTCAACCTGGATTCATGACGGCTGCCAGCGTAATCCTGATTGAGAATGATAAAGGAGAGCTCTGCCCTTCATTTCTTCAGTGTCTTCAAACTAAACTCCCATGAAATTAAGATTCCTAAAGTTTAAAAGTGGTCAATATGATGAATACACATGACTCATGTGTATTCATAATGACTTAATGAATGCAACATTCAGGGCATGAGATGAATGGAACTATCAAGCGTGCCCTCGTATACCTCTCATATTAAGAGAAAACGCTGAGTATTGAAATAAGAGGAAGAATGGGGATGAAATAAGAAAAGAGAGGAAAAGTGCATGCCAGTGGAGGGTTTGTGGAGAACATGGACATCAGCCTTGGGAAGAAAAGGTGTCCCGGAGAGAGAGTGAAAGGTAAAGGAGCCAAATCGTCTCTGAATAATCCCAGATGACTCGGGGAGATACTTACCGTCTTGGAGCAGCGATGGTTACAGAATAATGATGAGTAAAGTCAGTCAGAAGTGAATAGTAGTTAGTATACGACTTAGAGAGGTTGATGTCATTATGAGAGTGGCTTTGCAAAAGAATACAAGGGCGGCTAAATGGAAAGGCAAGGACCGGATTATTGTTGATCATAGACAGTACGAGGGAGACCAAAGTGTAACTGGTATCTAAGGGGCGTCTCCTTCAGAAAGGTTCTCAAGTAAGGATTGAACTGGACTTTAAAGAAATTAGGGAATTCTGTATTTAATAAAATTTCTGATTTAATGTCCAAAGCCTTTTTACACTCAACATCGTGTCCAAAAGTGGGTTGTTCCTTAACTTTACGTAAGTCTTCTAATTGTGTTGGTTGCCAGAGGAGTGTCCCAGTAACTTTTCGTGAAGAAGGTGTTCACTTACCATTCCGTAGGTTTTTCTCTCTAGATCCAACATTAAAGACAAGAATGGAAATATGAGGATATGGTATTTGTCCACTATGATGTAATAATTGGAAACGAAAAATATTTTTGGACATTTGGCGATTTTCATGAACTTTTATATTTTCCAACTGCTACTCATAATCAAATTAAACATACCATTCAATTTCCAAATGAAAAACACAATAATCATCAACGTGCAAAATGTAGACATGAAATTTCTTCGAAATTCAGAAGGTGACTATGGGACTCCCTCAGTCCCACTTCTGCCTATCATACTACTTATCACAAAAAGTAGAAGTGATGGAAGCTAAAGTTATACATTACTGAAGGTCGAACACATATTTTTACAGTGGAAAAAATTATTGGGATAGTAGTTAGGGATAAAAAGAAGTTTCATCATAGCAGATTAAGTTTTCATCTATCAAGAAAACTTACTGAACAGTTAATGCTCATGCTGGAGCAACTTCCATGTCTTGACTTATTAATCTCCCGACAAAAGAGAGGTGCATTTACTGGCCAAAGGCGGAGGCTTCAATTTTAGGCCAGTCATTTGGAGTAGCCTCCGACTCAAATGTTTTTATCAGTGCACATGACAAAATAAGAAAACTTGAAAAAACTAGACGCTAGCATACCTCTGGCTGGGGTTTTGGCGAATCCTTTCAGTGATAGATTAAATAATTATGTGTACAAATGAGTAAGGAAAAATGAACGAGAGAATCAAGGTCTATACACTAACTTGGCGATTGTGGTAAGTCCCAGTGAGTAGCATTCTTAGTGACTACAGCAAGACTCAGGAGTTCTTTTATTGTTTCTTGGGCTTTAGGATGCTTGGCAAGGGAAAGGGC
This sequence comes from Macrobrachium nipponense, assembly GCF_015104395.2. Taxonomy (NCBI): domain Eukaryota; kingdom Metazoa; phylum Arthropoda; class Malacostraca; order Decapoda; family Palaemonidae; genus Macrobrachium; species Macrobrachium nipponense. The sequence continues at coordinate 55,321,557 of NC_061087.1, forward strand.
ATAAGCTTTTAAGGACAATGTGTACGGATCAGAAGAGCCTTGAGAAGTTATGCATTTCTCGGCTAATTCGACGGTTGGGCTTGAGGGATCCTCGCCGGCTTCTAGCATGGAAATCATCACATACGTAGTCAAGGGAATAGAGTTGTTTCCGTCACTAATTCCTCCCTGCGAAATGGAAAAATGGCGGAGATTAATAATGCTGAGACCTTCATGCCTCCACTTTACCGGTTTTTTTCCAGTTGTGGGATATTTGGAAATAAAGTTTGGATTCCACTATGATCAATGGATGAAACATTATATACTTTTATTGAAAGTAAATCTGATTGAATGCATATTATATATATATATATATATATATATATATATATAAATATATATATATATATATATATATACATATATATATACATATATATATATATATATATATATATATATATATATATATATATATGTATATATATATATATATATATATATATATATATATATATATATATATATATATATATATATATATATAAAATGTGTGTGTGTGTGTGTGTGTGTGTGCGTGTTTGCACAATATAGTACTTATTTAATTATAGATTTTGATAACAGTGATGGCCTTGATTTTATGTCGATTTTTCATGCTGGGAACACAGACCCCAAAATTACATTCAGATCCTCGAAAACATCGGGTGAAATTGCATTGAATGATGTGAAGATTGCTCAGAACTGAAATACGAATGTAACGTAGTCACGAAGTTAAACGCTCAGACTGCCGCCGGCGACCTCTCTTGTCTTTGCAGGAGCTGCTGCCCCAGGACCTCGAACGCTTCTCCTTCTGACCACTCGTCTTATTATTTCCTTCCGCTTGGATGGTCGTTGTACATTTCTCCTCGCATTTTCAACTGAAGGTTTTGTCATTGTTGTCATCATACCATTTTTCAGTCCGAGTCTTATATGACGTTTTATTGTATGTGCATGTTTTTATTTACAGTTTTGATAATGAGGCTCAGCCTTGAAACGCAGGTAACAAAACTATGCAATGCCTTAAATGTCCTATTCAAGTTCCTTATGGTTATGTCTGGATTGTTGATTGTTACCACCCATGTCTCTAAATTGTATATGTATATATAGGGTGTAACAAATTTATTCAAATATTTCGGGAAATGAAAGAAAAGGTTATTCTAAGCAGATGTTTTATAAATATATGCATTTTAAGGCCTTTTTTATCGGGGATGTAAATTTTTAAAATGACCGGTTTTTCTTAACCCTTCCCTTCGCCAACATGGCATAAGCGATGCCTGAGTGTCAGGGATAGGGTGGGGTGGTTGATGAAGGGCATCAGGCATCTGTATTGGAAGTCTTTTAGTTATGATTTTTTCTCGCAGGTTCTTGAAAAATGTAACATTACAGTCCCTTCAATTAGTAAATCACCTGTGAACAGGCTTCACTGTAATCTAATTTTAATGATTAGCTTTGCGCATCAAGAAAGTAATGTAAATATCATGGAATTGTTGCATCAGGAGTCAGGACCAGACCTATACTGAATGAGTGATAATGACAGTAATCATGATGACAAGGAAATGCTGGTAGGTAGGATTGCACTTTGAACATTGTCAGCTTTTCGATTACTGCATGACCTTTTTCAGGAAAAACTTATGAAAGTGAATTTTCCATATGTTCCCATTCTCTCTTTTTCATCTGATAGAGACGAAGACATTTTCTTAGGTGTTTTCCCTTCGACTGTGTATAATGAATACTTTTGATGGAGAAGGAGAGACTTTTGAAAGTACGTTTGAAATGTCTATCTTTGATGCAGGGGAGATTCCATTAAGTTTGCTTCCTTTTCCTTATGAGTCCAGTGAATACCATTAACGAAGAGGGGGAACGTTTCAGTGATACTTGTTTTTTTCCCCATTGTTCAGTATCTAAAGAGTACATTTGATTTGGAAGTATTTTATTCACATCGGCGTAATCGCTGATTTTGTTTTTTCATAACAGTGGGGTTCAATGTCGCAAAACCTATACATAAACATCATACCTGCATATTCCACATCACTGGAACGGTAAGGCTTATTGTCTCCAGTTTCTTGCTCACAAAATGAATGAGGAATCTGGCACTTGTAACCCGAAGACACTCTTGGCCGGAAAAGGGAGGCTATTTAGAGTAACAAGTGAAGTGATAAGCTCCACCCCATCCCCATAGCAGTGTGTACTCCGACATCCCGTGCGGGCCATTTTACTTGGCCATTTAATGATAACGATTATTTTAAAAATTAACCTCACCAACTAACGACAACTGAAAATACATATGTTTATAGAACATTTTCTGCTGAGATTAACTTTTTCTTCCATTTCCCCAAATATTTGCATAAACTCGTGTTACACTCTGTATACATATACGTATATACTCTATATATATATATATATATATATATATATATATATATATATATATATATATATATATATATACTTAACCTTCTATTTGCTTTGTAAATCACAAACTTTACTCTCCATTGTAGAATACACACACACACACACACCACACACACACACACACACACACACACACATATATATATATATATATATATATATATATATATATATATATATATATATATACTATAGAATCCTATTCAAGTTCCTTAGGGTTACGTCTGAGCTGTTGATTGCTACCACCCATGTCTCTATATGTATATGTATAGTATACATATATTATATATACGTATATATATATATAGTATATATATATATATATATGTATAATATATATATATATATATATATATATATATATAGATATATATATATTAACCTTCTATTTGCTTTGTAAATCACAAACTTTCCTCTTCCTTGTAGAATACACACACACACACACACACACACACACACACACATATATATATATATGTGTGTGTGTGTGTGTGTGTGTGTGTATGTGTGTGTGCGTGTGTGTGTGTGTGTATTCTACAAGTTCGTGATTTGCAAAGCAAATAGAGGGTTAGGTATATATATATATATATGTATATATACGTATATATAATATATGTATATATATACATATACAATATAGAGACATGGGTGGTAGCAATCAACAGCCCAGACGTAACCCTAAGGAACTTGAATAGGACATTTAAGGCATTGCATAGTTTTGTTACCTGCGTTTCAAGGCTGAGCCTCATTATCAAAACTGTAAATAAAAACATGCACATACAATAAAACGTCATATAAGACTCGGACTGAAAAATGGTGTGATGACAACAATGACAAAACATTCAGTTGAAAATGCGAGGAGAAATGTACAACGACCATCCAAGCGGAAGGAAATAATAAGACGAGTGGTCACAAGGAGAAGCGTTCGAGTTCCTGGGGCAGCAGCTCCTGCAAAGACAAGAGGGGTCGCCGGCGGCAGTCTGAGGGTTTAACTTTTGTTTTCAGTTCTAACATTTATTTAGAGAATCTTTCACTGAATTAGTTTTTTACTACTCTCGCGCTCCCTCTTTTACACTCTCTCTCTATCCCTCTCCTAAAGCTTAAACATATATATATATGTACGTATATATACATATACTATAATATATAATATATATATATATATATATATATATATATATATATATATATATATATATATATACTATTTGTATGTAAATTATAAACTTTCCTCTTCCATGTAAGGTTTAAGTAAATAACTAGAGAATTACCGACAGTGAAACCCTATGAAAATTTTGATATCACATTCATGCTAAGATACTTTCCACTTCGAAGATCCTCAGTAACTGAATCTCTAGACTTACTCGCATATTTACAACTTATTTGCTCAGCAAGGAATAATGAACTACGATCCAGCAGATGTTCAAGGGTTTTTCTCATTTCACATTCAAAAATGTCTTTTAAACTCTTAATTCCCAGACATTTTAAACTTTAGGAGAGAGAGAGAGAGAGAGAGAGAGAGAGAGAGAAGAGAGAGAGAGAGAGAGAAAGTAGTAAAGTACTTTATTAAATGAAAGAGTTCTCTAAATATTAATATTGAAAACAAAACTGCTGTTTATCTTATGAACATTTGGAAACGTAAACATGTTCGCTAATGTGCTAACAGGGCATGTCTTACCTGCATTCCTTTAACAGGGCATGTCTTACCTGCATTCCTTTATGAAATACTTTGCCAACGGACAGGAAACAACCATCTTCGCCTTGCAGTTCATGTAACCAGCGTCTTGTCTCATTTAGATCCGCTTTGTCAACCTGTGCATACAGCAGAACAATGTACTCGAACAATATCTGGCTGGAAGAGTTTCAGTGTAAACATCAGTAAATAAGCTTCACTACATAGCTCAAACTTTCCTCTGAAACGCATTTTTCACCTTATCTTAAACTATACCCACATCAAATTGTGATTTCAATGGCTTCACATTCTGATTATCTGTCTCATCTTGACTAAGTTACTGAGTTTGGTCAGTCAGTCCGCGAGGTTGGGAGAAAATGACTTCCAAGCACAAATCTAGAGATCCTTGGTCTCTGCACAGAAAAATGGAGCCAAAGTGACTGATTTAGTTGGTAGCCTACGGTCTCTGATAGAAGACAGACCAGTTTTGCAAATAAATGTAACTAACCAAGCTTTTTGCTTCCGAGTGTCACCTGACTGACCTAATCTTAACCACAGTTTATTTTACTCTTTCTAACCAAGATCACATTATTTCATTCCTGTGTGTTTGAGGACAGCCTTTTCTTTGGTGGTAGATTTCCTCTATCCAAATCTGGGGTTAACGTATCTTTAAGTTAACTTTAAACATTTTGTATACATACCGAAATGTAACAAAGCGATAATTAGAAATAGGCTGCAAAGGAAAATGAATAGAGGATAAGGAGCAGTGAACCGCCGCAGGAATAGATTTCTAAATTTGTCGATAACGGGAGAACCTCACAAGGCTGAGTTCCTGTACAAGAGTTGTCTCAAAGGACCTGGGACTGGTCGTAGAGCCTTGGGGCGACTAAGACTCCTGGACCATTAAAGAAAGCTACGAGATACCGATTCCGAACTCGAAATCACTTGCTAAGAACAACATTCCATCATCCAAAGACAACCTTAGTACATCAATAACCAGCCATTGTTTCCTGACATCTCTTAATTCATCTTGATTGAAGCCCAAATTAAAACAAATTACTGAACTTTTCAAAAGACTTCTGTGTCTTAGCCTTCCCGATACCTATGGAAGCATCCCTCTACACTCTCAAACCGGGACACTGAATCACCATTTTTTTGTTTGTTACTAACACTTGAGTCTCCTGATATATCCAACACGTCAGCAGTCTTCTTTATCAGTCATTTGGCTGTGATGTTAGTCACATTCAGCCTCTTCATAAGCTTATTCTTTGCAAGCTCTTATTAACATAAAATATGTTTCAATCCGTTTCCTCCATAGAATTGGGCAATTCCATGCTTGTTTTCCCAAGAGGATGACACCATCCGTGCCAAAAATGTGGTGCTTGGTGATTGTTTGGGAGGTGTTTTCGGGAAACTTCAGCCATCCTCACTCACTTTACTTCTGACCCAAATTTCTAGCTTCATGCAATCAGCCAGAGCTGATAATGTGACCCAAATACTTGTGGTCTGATCACGAAGCATAAGGTCTGGTTTGAATATTCAGGTACTGGTGACCCAGTGAAGAGTTAGTATTGTATCTAGAAGGTGCTGAGATGGTAACTGCCCTTCAAGATCTACTACATTATCAGAACAAACTTTATTTACTTTACTATTAGAACATAACTGACATACTATGCTACAAACCCCTCTAACTATTTTATATGAAAAGAATTTTGCTAAAATTACCGGTTGAAAATGGCAGGAAAACAACTAATTGCATGCTTACTAGTATATAAGGCTGTGCCTGAGCAAATGATTTCAGAACAAAAGCTGTGAGCCAAGTGGAGCCTGAGTCGTCAGCGCTTCCAAAGGCACTGAATGCTCCATTGGGATGACGGTACAGGAGCTCTCTTCGGTAACCTGAAAGAGGAAATGTTTTCATAGCACCATATTTTACACATGCTTCAACTCCAGACCTAAGCATTAGATTTGTGATTAAATAGCTGACAATATTTTTGAGAAATGGCATGACTGACCTTCTCTAAAGTGTAGACATGATATCTCATTTATAATCCTTTTTTTTTACGTTACTTATGATGATACTAAAACCTCAAAAGATGACCTGTTCTCATAAATTTCCTTAATTTTTCTGATGATTCTGGGGTATTTTGTTGTGTGACATCTAAGTACTTCATGATGAAGATGTTAGGAACAAAATTCACCATGTTTTGCTCTCCACAACCGTATGGCATACGGATCAGGCCTCCCAAATTCTGGAAAGAGTAGAAACAAATTAAAACACAACGAAATCACGTTGTCAAAATGAAGATGTCAGCGCACATTTCCTTCTTTCTTTTTCATTATCTATCTGTTTTGAACATTTATCCTCATGTCAATCTATAAAGAAAATTCAAGCTCTCACTTTGTAAACTAAGAACAAAACTAAATCAAAACTTTAAGTGTAAGGAAAAATAAAACTTTGAATGATTAAAATGCGCAAAAACTCCAACACCTCAGGGACGAGAGAGACCAGAGACTCACCTCCAGGGAGAGCGCCAAAAGGTCTCCCACAGCAGTGACCCAACCTCTTCCGGAGCCTTCCACCATCACGGATGGAGGAATGATCTCCCACCTCTCAAAGCCATCCTCACCGGACTCAAAATCTAAAGGACAAACACAGTTCATAATATTTTATAGTGGGGCTCATAGGAACTCATCGTGAGCTCAGTATTGCCTAATTATGAATTTAGTTATTTTTAGAAAACAAATTCCATGGACTTCAAAAGCAGCTAGTCTAAACGCGCTTCACTTTTGGTTTGCTATGACAAAGGATTATGAAATCTGAGAGTATATTTCTACTATTCATGCACTAAAAAGTGAAATTTTAAAGACAATGTTAATGTTCCCATTTATACAAAACTACATTTTGTGCAAGTTTATTCTCCAATTGCCTGAAAAAATGTGCTCTTCCAATTGCTATCAACATCAGTTACTACTCCGTGAAGGAGAGCTGCCTTCCTTGACTTCGGCACAGTCGTTCATATATCTGTCATTTCATGAAGCCAGTGCAGTGTTTGTTTTCATGTGAAATTTATTTCTGTGTTTGGGAACCTCAAGGGAATGTCACTGACGAAGCAAACTGTATGTAGGTCAAAAGTTAATTTGTAGGATATCTGCTGGGTCCATCTGCATTCTTATTCTTTTTCCTTTTGCCTTGCATCTATTTTCTATATTTCATTCCAACTCAACTGTCTAATTTCTAGAACACCTCCCACTTATATGTCTTCCTTCTTCAGTTGACAAAGCCCTGAACGTCTAACCAAACTCATAAAATACTACAAAGCTGTCTTTAACAGCTTTCTTCCAAACATTAGCTATTGAGCATGACAAAACATAGGTGAATTTCACACTTCCACCCTGGAATTTTAAATGCTATTCTTGCATTTGTATACTTTCAAATATAGATACACATGCAAAAATGTGTACGTCCTCCCTCCTAACACACCTATAAGAAACACTCTTTTCGCCAATTTACTTTCCAGCATTCTTTCTAATGACTAAACCATCTCTTAACAATCACCCATAATTTCTACTATACAAACTTGCTTAACACTTCTGTGTGTCTCCACATTAAGCCGCGTCTTTAAAGCTCAAAACACTTATACGTTGGTCTACCAAAAAAGAGAGAGAGAGAAAAAAAGAAGCAAACGTTTGAATTCAGGGGTAAACGTGTCTCCTGAAATCAGATATGTTAACTGACTGGAGCTGATTTAAATAAACACGTCCTCATCATGGTAATGCAATGTTAAATGTTTTTCTTTTGCCTGTAGTAATTATAGTTCTATTCCCTATAATGATACAAGCACAAATGTCTCAACATGTTTTTGATCCCTGTTTCTACATATTTTTGGCCGACATCCCCACTTACAACCTCAGTGAGTGTTCTAGTGGGATAGGGCATGAACGAAATCTCCCTGCCTGTTTGGGGGTTTTAAGGTAGGCAAAGTCAAAGAATTACTTGTTGAGAGAGAGAGAGAGAGAGAGAGAGAGAGAGAGAGAGAGAGAGAGAGAGAGAGAGAGAGAGAGAGAGAGAGAGAGAGAGAGAGAGAGAGCTAGCATTTACATTAAGCAGCAAAAAGTGAGGCTATAAATCAAGGGCACGAGTACGTAACTAAGATGGTTTAGTTGTGCAATGAGGGAGAAGGTGACTGTAAAAGGGTCTAACACATAAGAGTTTCACTTACTGCTGTAACCCTATTGCTAGTTATGAGACATTAGTTTTCACCTATTTATCCTTGTAATAAATTAAAAAAGTTCCAATGACAGTTTTAGATTCCACACTGTAGTAATATTTGCAATGATAGTAGGCTACAGACCACATGCTTACCTTGAGAACAAATGTATTTTGTCCAACTCTTCTCTCTCAGGTAACCTTCAGCTTCGACTTTCATAGGTCTGATTATGGTGTCCCTGGTGAGGAAAACAAACAAAAACCATCAGTAAAAAGGAACTCTTGGGTAAGCAAAATTAATAAGAGAAAATAGCAGAGTTTGCTTCTCCTATTTTCGGTGTTTACCGGTGTAACCAACATTTGAGGCAAATGGCATCCTCCATGTAAAGAATTTGACTTTCCTTAAGGGTCCTAACTCAGAAGTCAACACCAGGCCTCTTATTTACCTCAATATCTCACTAACGCTTAGTGGCTGACGTGATGCAAAGGCCCACTGTGGCATAAGGCAGGCTTATTCTGTATCAACCAGTCAACTCGGGTAAAGACACCAACTGAATACATATTAAGGACATTTATTCCACTTACCGTTTACTGACAGTCTTATCTTCAGCAACACAGTCCTCAGAATTGTCATGGTCGATGAAGGCTGTTACAGTGAGGTTGACATCACCTAGAGACAGTAGGTCTATCCTAAAAGTTATGACATCTTTGTCCTTAGCAGCCAAACACGTAGTTCTTTGGCCTTTTGGTCCTTCACTTGGTTCATCAAGTATTTTATATTCTGAGCTCTCTTCAAGCCTCAGTGTAACCTAAGAATGAAAACCAAAGAAAATGTAAGGTTTGAAAAGCGGAACGAAACCTTTGTAATAATTGTTCTGTTGTTTCTTCGAGTTATTTACACAACAGCCACGTAATTATCCTAAGGTGTGAGATTACTTCTATTTCACCTGTGCATCTTACCACCGTTTACTTGAATACAAGAAAAATGCATATTATCAATTTCTTTTAAAACCTGAAACAGTGTAACATACGAATACGAATCTGGAACAGAAGCTCTTGAGAAACAACTAGGAAGAAGGCACCAGATGGTCTTGACAACTCATGAGTTGATACAAATTAGTCTATCTATAAGTAGTATTTAAGTACCCAATGCCAAAGGAAAACTACCATTAAATTCATCAACTAAACATTCTGGAATTCGAGAAGCGCTATAGTATGTGAAAGCCAGGATCTACAATCTAAAATTGCTCGGAGAACTGTTCTCTGTAAGCTTAAATTCTTGTAACCAAACATTGTTGGTGCAAAAAGAGGGGTTTGCAAAGAACAAGCTCATGGTTTTTGGATTGATGAGATCGCATTTTTCTGTTGTACATATATGGATATCCTGTCTTCACTTTGTATTGTCATTACAGTAATACAATAGTACTGAACTTTACCGGTAATGTTTGATTGAGATAACTGAAGACTGAAATCTTAACAGGGAGGATTTCCCCTCTCTTAATGGATGGGGGGAGGGTAAGGTCCACGAAAAATGGCAAGAAGGTCGTGATTGAAGATTCCTGTGATACTCCGATGCCTTCATTAGGAAGGGCACACACCGCACTTCCAACCCATTCAGTTATTGTGTCTGGCAAGGTAACAGTCCGATTGTAGACACCAGTTGGTCTGAATAAAGAAAGAACGAAAAAACAAAATTAAAATCATGTTTAGCCTTACCTACAGGTCAGTTCCTTCATATTGTTTTCCTGAAATACTTGGCCTTTAAAGGTTTATAATCCAAATAATAAATTCTGGAGAGCCAGGTCATTTTGCACGAAAATACGACTAATAAGAACAACAGCTAATCAACATTGATATGCAGATCGCTCTGTAAAACAAGTGGGGTCACTCAGCTTGCTTAACTATAAAGCTGAAAAGTACAGAATGTTCAGGTAAAGTCTAGGTTTTCAGAAATATTAGGTAAACCAGACCATTATAAATGCATTCAGTGTTCTGCGTGGCCCTTGCCCAATGATGCTGTTAATTTATTTTCTGATAATTCAAAGTTTTTTTGTTTTTTTTCCATTAGTCCATTTCCAATCTTTTTACGTTGAAGTCTGTAATTTACTCTTTTATATTTGATAAATATAGATAATCATAACTTAGCTGTTAGTAAACTAAGATGCTAATATGAGCTCCGGATTGGCGGCTGTGAAGTCTCATACTGTAAAATGAATTTGTGAGCCATATAAACATAATCTTCGGAAAACAAGTTTTCTGTTTCTTAACAGAAAATCATATATTGAACATTTG
>NC_061087.1:55332657-55370381 GCF_015104395.2 Macrobrachium nipponense
ATATTGAACATTTGCTAAATGCTATAGGCGGAGAAATGAGTTCAACCAAAACTGAACCTACTACATATTCTCTTTTTACTAGATGATTAGTAAATATCTTGAAGGGAATTAAGAGCCTTCAGCTCACTCAGCGCTTAAGAGGCAGGCCCAGTGATGGGATTGTCTCAGAATGTGCCCGCAGTAAACGAGTGTTACAAATGGAAAGCCACACACATGCCCTCACGGCCTTTTAAAAAAAATCGAATCATGCTAAAATGACGTGCAGAATTTACAATCCTGGGTTACAGCACTATTAGAGAGCTGTTTCACCATAGCAAGGCCTAGAAACTACGCTCCACGCACAGAGGCCACGTCACTCCTCGTTTATCAATTAACACTAAGTCTGTTCACAGTAAACAAAGCAGACCTACTCTTTTGTACGACAATGTTAAAGATTGAAAACACATAAATTTAGGTGTTTGAAGGCAGTGACACTCTAGAGAACGCACTGAAATGTAATATATGTTTATTACTGAAGTTTATCATTATGACTCGAGAAACACTAACCATGTAAACTGTGATTTAGTGCCATTTGTGCTTCATGTTTTGTTTCATTTGTATTTTGCACCTCGGCGAAAAAGGTTGTTGAAATAACCTGTCTCCCATAAAGCTCCCTGCTTCCAGGTTGATCGTGTCAAATACAGGAAACGATATCCATGCATTAAAAAAACCGAAATTGTCGCGATTGAATAATGTATGCGCTCCATACGTGCCTAATTAACACTCGAGATTACATAGTACTAGAAAAAAGAAGCGACACCAGACAGCAAAATAGAAAACATCATAAACAAATTAATGATACCAAAAACTTACGGAACAACAACAACGTCCCAAAGCCATGTTTCTGGGAAATCCGTTCTTAGTGATTCGTCCTCACCGCTGGATAAAGGCGACTCTTTATCGAAGACTAATTGGTCTACTAAGACGGGCGGTCTGGTGGATGGTGGGGGGCGGCCTGCGAAGCCTCCACCAAAGCCAGCAGCACCGACAAAACCAGATGCAACCTCACTGATGAAATGATATTGCTCTGAAACGAAAATGACAGTTTTCATAATAAGAGCACAAAGGCAAGAGGTTCCTAGAGGAGCGGGGCGGCGGGTGGCGAGTAAGAACGGGGGGAGGGGGGAGGCGTCTTTCCCTATCAATAAAAACCCTGTATTTCCTCGGAGAGGACACCACTTTTCCCGTTGAGAGTCATTTTGAAATTATTTCCTCAGGTAGACGTCTATTTTTCCTAGTAATTGTGCCAATCATTTTCTGCACAGTCGATGTTACTGTTCTAATTCATGGTACTTAAGCATAACTTTCCCTAAAGAGCGAGGTACTTTTCCTAGATCTAGTATATATAAATCTTCTAATAGGTATTTTTCCCTAACAAAAGCATCTTTTCAATCATTCCCTTGGATACAAGATCAGTTTTTCCTAAAAGTTGCATCCACAGACGTCCTTTTAGAGGATGGTACTTTTTCAACCACAGCAATTCTAGAATAATTCCTTCGTGAAGGAGTTTATATTTCCTAATAATGGTACTTAAGACTTACTTCTTGAGGAGGCAACTTTTCCTAAAACTTGCACTTAATATAGAAAATTTCAGACCCTGCTTTTCTTAATAATGTCATCCATATATCTATTCCTTGAGGAGGTTACTCTCCCTATTAATGGAACCTGCACAACTCCGGGAGTAAAGATGACGTTTACTAACAATGGAACCCTGTAAATGTACTTGGTGAGGTTACCTTTCCTGGTAAACGCGCTAACAAATATAAGTGCCGGGAGGTGACGCTTTTATAATGTCACAAATAAAAATAATTGCTGTGGAGGCTATTTTTCTTAATAATGGCACCTATAAATTTACTTGATGAGGTGTCATTTTCACTAATAATAGCATCTACAAAAAATCCTCGAAAAGAAGGTTACCTTTCACAACGACGGCGCCTACAGATATGTTTTCTGGAAGTCACTGATCGTAATGAAGACGTCTGCAAATTTGCTGAGAGTGGCTGATGTCATTTCCATAACAATGGCAAGAACTGATTTCCATAAAGAAGTTACTCTTCTGAATCATAACACACAAAAAAAAAAAATGTTTCGTCCTCGTAGATGATTTATATTTCTTGATGACGGATCTTCTAAGTTGCTTAAAGCTGAGGTTAATTTGATTAATTATGGCATCTGCAAGCTGCTTAGAGAGGAACTTATTTTTCTATAATAGTCCGTATGAAAGCATTACTTTGTATTGGGAGTTGATCTGACTAAAATCAGTGTCTGTAACATCATTTTCCTAGAGATGGGCTTTCTTTGCATAGTAATATCGTCTATGAAATAGTTCTTCCGGAGAGGAAAATCATTATTCCTGAATATGAAACCTTCTAGATCACTTTCGCTGGAGAGGCTGAGACTCACCCTATCCTACTCATGGGACCAGCAAATATCCTTTAGAACAGAGGCTCATTTTCATAATAGAGGAATTATTTAACTTTTATTCCTGTACTCAAGGACTTTGTGGCCTTTTCAGGAGTTCCTGAGTTTTGAGAATGAGTTTACCTTACCATGTAGTTTAACTGGATGTTATCCAAACACAAATTGTGCCAGTTGCAATTATAGTGATTAACCATAATGATCTACAATTTCTTTAGATAACCATCATCCCCCGCCCCCGCCAAAAAAAATTAAGCCTAGTGTAGTGAAAGAACGTTTGGACAAAGATGGGGTTTAAAACAAACACACATTCTCTTCACTCTCAAATCAGTTGTTGCTTAAAACTTTGTTTCAGAGATTCAGTCAATTGGGATATAATACCTTATCTTGCAAAATGACTGAGGCAAATAATCAAATATCAGAATCACAAAATCAGCTAAAAAGTTAATAAAGTAATAAAATCTATGACATCTCGTGTCCTATTAGCTATTGCTTTCAAAAAATGAAAGTACAATTTTTAAAATCATTCAGGGGCAATCGAGAGTAAACTCTCTTTAATATAAACTTCAGTAGTAACTACTCCTTACCTGTTTAATGAGCTTATTATTATTATTTTTTTTTAGAATACTGCAGCCTTAATGAATCTGCTCCTGTTTGCTAATCCCACCAGAAAATCACTGCTGCAGTACTACTACTACTTGTTCTATCGTGCAATTTATCAGCATTAGAAAAAGTTGCAAAAACGTTATCAATTTCTGTAATGATTTTTCTCTAAACGAGTTGTTCATCTGAAACTTATAAGTACACTTATAGTCTAGGGGTTGCAGGGGGGGTCTATGTGCATGAGAGAGGCAGAGAGTTACACTTCAGATTTGATAAATATAAGGTCTTGGCTTAAAAAAAAATTTTGGGTAGAAGAAAGCCTTTGTGGGAACATATACTTCCACAATTGATGCTTCAAATCTACACATATCGTGTTCAGAGAAAATTGTACAAGTGTTTGAGAAATCTGTAAATTGGTGTTTGCCGTCCATGAAGCCTGATCTTTCATTACAGTGGAATTTCAATGTGATATAATGGGACGTTGTTTCTTAATTAAAGTGTAAATCACCCGAATCTTACAGCACAAATATGAAATTTCACACAAAACACTAGGCATAGACCGTGAATCACCATAGAAATGTGATTCGGCAAGACTTTGAATACCAGAAATGAGCCCCTGGAATTGGCTTATCTGAATTTTGAATGACGTAAATGAATTTATTGGACACAAAATTATATGTCTGGACACTGGGGCAATCAGTCTACATAAATTAGAGCATGAAGTACAGGGAAACTCAATTTTCATCAGACGCGATTGTGCAGAGAATTTCACTCAAATGTGTAATTTTCAAACGGCCCTTACAAGAGAAGGCCCACCTTCCCAGAAGTCTACCATTTTTTTTCTTTTTTTTAGCCAAGACCCTATATTTATCAAATCGGAAGAGTAACACTGCCACTCTCATGCACACTGACCCCCCTACAGCCCCCCGACTATTAGGGCAAGCGGACAATACAAACTGCATTTTCACATTTCTCTTACCTCTCTTCTCACATGGTCTTGTTTCAACTGTGAGATCAGTGAAGACGTAGACACCAGAATCCTGGAAATAAAAGACTAGCCTTCAACCAGAGTCATCAGACTTTACTTATGCAGAAGGTGAAAAATTCAGTTCAATAGTAAGAATTTCCTCCAGTTACCATGCAACTGCAGATATGATGAATTCCAGTGTAGTGCACTCTCGTGGACTTTTGTTTACTAAGGCATAGGCAAATCACTATATCGTCATTATTATCTCATGAGATACATAAGGAACTTCTATCACTTTTCTTATAGCATTGTTTCTGACTACTATACGCTGTCATCTTACGCCTAATAACCTGTCTAATTTTACTAGTGTATACTGATTCGATCTGTTAGATTTCCAAGCCTTATTCAGACTGTCTCTTGTTTGATTTGCCTCTTGAAGTCTTTCACAAAATTCTAAATCAATAGAACCTATAATGAAAGATTAACGTCAATTCGTGTTCTCTCTACCCTTGTTATTTCTGTTACCTTACATTTAGACTAAGTTATCGCTCTAGAGAAATGATGTTGTCAACTGCACAACCTTTGCAAGTCTTGCGGCGCTTTCCAGATGGAAACGGCATCATCTGCATATTCTAAGTCTGTCATCTTTCTTTGTTACCCAGATATCAAACCTTTTCTTTTACTACTAATGTTGTAAATTCATAGGAATATGATCGCTAGATCAAAATTAAGGACGGTAGTTCAATGTAGTATGCAGTTCCTTGCTGATTAAGGTCAATGACCTCTGCCTGTTGGGTTTAATAAAACAAGGTCATCTGGACATTTACACAAGTGTTCAGGTTCCCAGATTTGGACGTTTAATCTCATAGATAAATTTGTTTGTCGACATAGAGTGAAAAAACTTGGATACGGAAACCAATATTTATCGATTTCTTCAAAGTAGCATGACTATTCTCATTATTGTTATAGGATCACAATACAAAAATGTGCATTAAGAAACTGACATTTAATTTTTTTTATCCACAATTCTGTTCAATGAAAATAATGAACTGGACATTGATTATTATCATCCAGTCTGACTAGAGCGCTGGCCATCATTATTGGTAATATTAGTATTATTAAGCTTTTGAAGTTGATGGCTTTTTAGACTCGTTTTTTAGAAATTTGTGCTCACTGTGAATGATAATAATAATAATAATAATAATAATAATAATAATAATAATAATAATAATAATAATAATAATAATAATAATAATAATAATAATAATAATAATAATAACAATAATAATAATAATAATAATAATAATAATAATAATAATAACCCTAGCTCAAATAATAAGAGTTGAATGGTTTCCTATAACTGGGCCTAAGCATAGGTAGCTTCATTGATTTATCTGAATATATGTACGTGAGCATGCAGACAAATAACTAGTTCCTAAATGTTTTCAAAGAGAGACTACTTTTCATGAGAAGGAAGCTCTAGAAGAAGCGTCATTCTTCTTTCCCTTGAATCTGTCTACTTGATGAGGAAGGGTCAGCGATTCCTGTGGTTTCGACTTCTGACGGACAAATGTCTAATTTTTTTCTCGATCCCAGCAGGGTTTGTCAGAATCATTTTAAGCATTTGATACCTCATAAGTTCATAATTTACATGGCGTTTATCTTTCTTTGGATTCCTTGATGTGATAGCTCACTTACCTCCAAATGGAAGTAAGTTTTTCTTATTACTGAAGAGCATTGTTACCAGCATCTCAATTCTTTTAAATTTGACGGGACATCATATTTAACTGAAGATGCTTAGTCAGTCATTTCCATGCAGTCATCCATCTATTCACGTTTTGTAACTATTTCTCAAGTGATCTCAGTTGTTACCACTGCCGACTATAGTATTTTTGACAAGTTAGTCAGTTTCAAAAGCTGAAATTAATACGCTGAAACTAAGATATTAATCAGTGTTATGAAATGCTTACTGGAAAATATAATATTATTAAGTAAGTGTTGATCGAAATACTCACCTAGTCTGTACAATAATAATTATAAGCCAGTCTGACACACAAAGATAAGGGGGTGTTCAACAGCAAGTCTACAATTAGGTTACTATAATTTGGAGTTTCTGTTTTCCCAGATTTTAAGCATTAATAAGTGATATTTATCATATCCTCACGAAATAATCAAATGAAAAGCATGAACATAATTATATCTGCCGACAATGACAGGCAATCAATCAGTAGTGGAGAAAGAACTCACGTCAAACATCTTGAGCGCATCTGCATAGAGGGTATAGTAATCATAGTAGATTCTGCGCACTACTTCACCTGTGGATAGAATTGGGAGGGTTACTAGTCTCTGATAATAAAGGACCAACAGAGCTTCGACAGATCTTACAATCAAAGATGCTTAACCATTACCAAAAGAATATATGTAATGTTTTGCATAAACCAAAAGGTAAACTGAATATTTATGAAGTCAGCTGAAGTGAATTTTACTAATTATATCTGGATTTGACAAAAAATGCTAAATATTTTCCATTAAACCGTAAAGCTCTTTAGAAGAAAAAATAATACACAATTACAGTTCTGTTAAATTTATAACAACATAAGCCCTATGAATCAACGAAGCTTAATTATCACTTGCTATTATCATAAACGTGGAAACGTTCAAATGTAAAAGGACTTAAGAGCCATTCATTGTACAGGATGCTCCCATAGAATAGCAGTTTGATTATGAATTAAGAGGAAATGGAAAGACGAAAATAACATGACAGAAAGCAGACAAAACTTGTAAGATCCGCGCTTTCATCACCAAATAGAGGTTTAACTGACAACTTCAACAGCCAGTAAGAGGGCACCCTTAACATCACATTTCTGTCTGCTCACTGTATCAAAAGCGGATCAGATCTCACCAATAAACGATCGTGTTCTGAGCGTCCTTTGTATGAGTTACGGGTGACCATTCAGGCGACTAGGTAGACGGCATGGTTTTCATCCATGCCCTACTTAACAGCCGACCATTAGTATGGTAATTTGGTTGCTTACCACTGGGTCACTTTCTCACAATCATGGTGCTCACACTAAGCCCTTGGCGACTAATGGACTAAATTCTACTTAACCTACTAAAACAAAGACACTTGACCATAATACAGCACTTAAGCTCTGGCTAACTCTACTGAGAGAGCTTTTTTCCCATAGTGTGTAAAGAAAAAACTTGGCACTTCCATCAAACAATGGTGACTAATGAGCTAAATCTACTGCTTACAAACAATCATGTGAATGCTACAGCATATATGAGATGGCATCAAAGTCTCAAATGCCAGTGTGATAAACTTTCATCTGGTGCCCCCTACCACCATTCTTCTGGACAACTGAGCCATATGTCAGGTTCCAAAGAATGGAGATACAAATCTATCACTGAAATGTTGCAAGTTCTACAAGGAGGGCAAAAAAAGTATGTCCTCGAGGCAATTCTGGACTCCCTCTTCTTAACAACATGCACTAGCTAGAAACCTGCAAAGAACTTCACCAGTTCTTACAAAAACATGGAGTCCTCATTGTGGTTGAATGCCTATGGCAGATAAGCCCTTGATCTTCTCACATCCAGACTGGATGACACATTTGTGAGGGCATCCAAGGGCAAGACTTAATCATCTTTCACACTTCCAGAGCTTGATGTTGATGGGATGCCAGGGAAGGCAGACTTCATCAAGGGGAGTGAGAAACCATAAAAGGCAGATCTCTTCAGGGCTGGTGGGAAAACACAGAAGGCAGGCCTCTTCACAGGGAGTAGGAAGCCACAGAACGCAGACCTCTTTAGGGGTAGTGGTAAGTAACAAAAGGAAGACCTATTCAGATGGAGTGGGAAGCCAGAGAAGGCAAGCCTCTTCAGGGGTAGTGAGAAGCCACAAAAGACAGACCTCTTCAGGGGGAGTAGGAAGCCAAAAAAGGCAGACGTCTTCAGGGGGAGTAGGAAGCCAAAAAAGGGACTGATTCTGTGGTAGTCAGAGGCCAGAAAAGGCAGACCTCTTCAAGGGCAGTGGGAAGCCACAGAAGGAAGGCCTCTTTACGGTGATGGGGAAACCACAAAATGCAGACCTCTTGAGGGAGGAGTGGGAAGTCAAAAAGGCAGTCCTCTCCAGGGTGACTGGGGTTATACAGAAGGCAGAATCTTCAGGGGGATTGGGAAGCCACATAATGGTAGACCTCTTCATGGGGCGTGGGAAGCTGCAAAATGCAGAGCTCTTAAGGGAGAAGTGGGAAGTCACAAAAGGCAGACCACTTCATGGGGAGTTGGAAGCCACAAAAGGAAGACCTCTTCAGGGAGAGTGGGAAGCCAGAGAAGGCAGACATCTTCAAAGGAGGATTGTGAGTGGGAAGCCACAAAGGGCAGATCTTCACAAAAGTAGTGGAAAACGTCAGAAGGCCTCTTCAGGAAATTGGGAAGCTATAGAAGATAGACCTCTTCAATGGGAGTTGCAAACCACAAAAGGGCAGACCTCTTTAGGAGAGTGGGTGGGAAGCACATAAGGCAGACCCTCTACAGGGGAAGCGCAAAGCCACAAAAAACAGACCTCTCCAGAGGGAGTGTGGAGCCACAGAAGGTAGACATCTTCAGGGGGTGTAGGAAGCCACAAAACGTAGAACTCTTCAGGAGGAGTGAGAAAGCCACAAAAGGTAGACCTCATCAGGGATAGTGGGAAGCCATAAAAGGCAGACCTCTTCATGGGAAGTGAGAAGCCATAGCAGGAAGCCCTCTTCATGGGGAGTGGATGGCTGCAAAAGGCAGACCTCTTCAGTGGTAAATGAGAAGCCACAAAAGGCAGACTTGTTTAGTGGGAGTGGGAAGCCACAGAAGGCAAAAACTCTTCAGGGGGAGTGAAAAGCCAATAAAAAGGCAGACCACTTAAGGGGTAGTGGGAATCCACAAAAGGCAGACCTATTCAGGGGGGAGTGGAAAAACTACACAAAAGGTAGAACTCTTCAGGGGGAGTGGGAGTGTCACAAAAGGCAGACCTCTTTAGTGGGAGTGGGAAGCCAAAAAAGGCAGCCTTCTTCAGTGGGAATGGGTAGCCACAAAAGGCAGACCTTTTCGGGGGGAGTAGGAAGTAAAAAAAAAGAGCAGTTATCAGGGTGGAGTGGGGAAGCCGGGAGCAAAAGGCAGACCTCTTTGGGATGCGAGTGGGGAAGCACATAAGGCAGACCTCTTCATGCGAGTGGGAAGCCACAAAAGGCAGACCTCTTCATGCGAGTGGGAATCCACAAAAGTCAGACCTCTTCATGCGAGTGGGAAACCACAAAAGTCAGACCTCTTCATGCAAGTGGGAATCCACAAAAGGCAGACCTGCTCAGAAGGAGTGGGAAGCCACAGAAGATAGACCTCTTCAGGAGGAGTAGGAAGCCAAAAACTCAGAACTCTTCTGTGGACGCTGGCTATGTCATGTCCTGACTTACATCTGCTCTGGCCTTCCCTCACATCATTCACTGATTGGACATCTACAAAATCTCCTCCAGTTCCTAATTATGGAGTACTCCTTCTCTCTAAATGCCCGTGGCAGATGAGCCCTCGATTTTCTCAACACCACTCTTAAGGACGCATCTCGGAGGGCATACTGGAACAAACTAGAGTCTTATCTCATATTGCCAACTTGATGCTGATGGAAGCCACAGAAAGGTGACCTCATTAGATGGCTGTACCATCTCCTGACTAACATCTGCTCTAGCCTTCCCATAGCTAAAGGTACTCCCATGGTAAACAGATACCTACTCAACCAGGTTCTAAGTTGCTATCAATGCCTGGCAAAAATATCCTGATGGACATGGGCGTCAATTTCTTAACACTTATGTTTAACCTCATTTTTCTCACCTCTTAAACTGAGCCAATCATAAAAGTATTAAACTACTATTTAGACATAGCAAATCCTCCGTAACCACTTTCCCATCTACATATCGTAGCACAAGCTTCTCCTTCATTAACAATTCTAATCATTCTAAACAACTCATCTTTGCCACTGTTGATTCAGTCATGAGTTTTTTCTAGACCACTGAATGCCATAAACGTTTCTTCTTTCTTTTCAACTCATTACATATCTGTTTCATAACAAATTTGATCTACATCTCTTTCACTTTGTCTAAACCATCATTACTCTTCCTTACCAATCATTTTTCGTTCAGATTCCTACTTTACACCTCCCCGGCCTAATAACAAGCTGGGTAACCACTCAACCTCTTAATTACCCTCCTTATACCCTCAAATGTATTTCCACGAACCTCTTCAAAATTAAACTAATCTTTTTCAATCTACCATCATTTGGCTCCCTTTGTCTCTACATTAAAGAAATATTCAGAACAATATCTCCATCCACCCAGTACAGGATTAATACCAACAGAGATACCTCGGTGGTCTAATCACAATCTATCGTTGTTTGTAAGCCAGGCATTGTTTTGAAGCCTGCCAGAGATGAAGCACTGTTCAATTCTAATCCCCCTTTGGGTGCAAGTTATTCTCAAGGATGCTGAACAATAATGAACAATATATATGGTAAACAATAAATCATTGCTATGGTATTCAGCAGTCCAATGTCCAAAAGGAATATCTATTATCATAGTTTTCTATGCTTGGAGACTTCTCCTTGATTGCAACAGTAAACATTGATTAAAATGTAATATATAGAATAGCTGTAAATGAATATAGTAGATATTAAATTTTTGATAAAATTCACAGAATTGGATATAAAATAACACTGAAAAGAAATTTCATAGATTTTACAATATTTTATGAATATATATAAATAAAGACAGAAGCCTGGTATACTGGTGGATTTCTAGTCTGATTTTACTGAAATCAAGGCTTGAACAATTTAATGTGCCATGGACCATACAAGTCAGAAACGTACATCATACACGTACCTTTTAGTACACCTTATATTTTAACCATTTGCTCTCTTATCTGACTAAGCTAAGGGATTCATGTGTTATCTTAAAGTAATGCCCTGTTAGATTATATGTAATTCTTCGAATTTGGAGGGTATTTACCACCTCTGGAAAAAAGAAAAGAAACCGAGGTTAGAGACTATAAGAACATTTCCATTCTTCTAAATAACATTCTTGTGTTTACCTTGAAGCGAGTTGGCCAGTTCCTTTTCGTGTTTGCTTCTACAATATTCAAAGTCATTAGTTTGGCGATTGACGTAGGAATTGATATTGAATTCGTCTAAGAAGCTGAATAAACTTTCTAATGAGATCTTGTCAGATGCCTGGGAGAGCAAAATGGTGCTTCTGTCAACAACACCTTTTGGATGAAAAACAAGATTTCATGAATAAAAGAAAGAATCATATTAGCAAACCTTAGAGCCAATATCGCTGAATTTCACAGGTTTTCAAAATACTTAATGATATTTAAAAGACAAAAACTTGTTTAAGTCCATTCACATATAAGCAAACAATTCAGCAGAGATATACTAACCCAGCCCACAAACTGAATTTGGTTTAGATGACAGAGAAAGAGAGGTAACATCTCCTGGTTGAGCCTTCTTGACCTTCCACTCGATGTCGGCAGAATTCCTTAAACATTTCTCGATCTTAATTTGCCTTGCATCAGAAACCACCTCACCATCTTCCCTTGTGTACCAGGCTAGGACCTGGATAACAGAACGATTTTATAGTAAGGTGCTACGTCATGTATTTCAAACGTAAACTGAACTTACTATTGCATCAATTAGATCCTTCAAATGCTTCATCTTTCCCATGATGATAATAAGACAAGAATAGTGTCAACATAAGCAAGGACAGTAATGTGACAAAATTATTTTATTTTTACTACATGGTACTGATTTTTATGATTCAGCCTCAGATTAGGGGAAATGTTAGCATAGATTCCCTCACAAATTTTTCTTGATGACCAGATAATCCAAATGATAAGAATATTATGAAATAGCACTTGAAAAACTCAATCTCATATTGAATGATCTCACAAAACGACGGTCCTTAGCTCACTAGGGTCGTCAAAACTGGTGATATCCACGAAGGACATCTAAGGAAGACTTGTTCTCCTTGAGTAGCCTCCTTACTTACTTAATTTCCGGAAAAGCGAAGCACCAAAGCCCAAAGGAGCCAGAGCTGGTTTATATATAATCCCTCATATTGTACCTAGACTCATACGTCATAAAATGAGGCATTTGCCTGAATTTGAGTTAGGAGTTAGGCAACGTCAGGAGATCGAACAGGTTAGTATAGATGATAGGGTTGTCTTCATACTAAGGTGGTCTGGAAGCTTATGACTTGTATAATCATAATAATCTTTTCGCTCTTAGCCACCAAATCGTATTGCGTAACATTTTGGGAAATAGAACGACCGTAAGAACTTTTGTTGATCTTTCAAGGTTTGTCAAGTTTGTTTCTTTGAAGGTGAAGGAGAGAAGCAGGACTGGAGACATCCTCTGCAAATCCAAAGTTTTGTTTGTTTGTCTGTATGGTGTTTTTACGTTGCATGGAACCAGTGGTTATTCAGCAACGGGACCAACAGCTTTACGTGACTTCCGAACCACGCCGAGAGTGAACTTCTATCACCAGAAATACATCTTCACCAATGCTAGTGAGAAAGGAATTTTTATTTCATAATTAAGATTACCAATAAAAAACATTACATGTGACTTGATGATTGTAAATTTTACGTTGATTATTAATGCTCAGCGTTTGTATGTATATTGTATTTTGGATTTTGATACCTTGTGTTCAATCATTTATGATCCATGGTAAGTTTATAGACCGGGGATAATGCGTTTCATCTTCAAGCTATCTGTGAAATTTGATAATAGGTGGCTAAGTTGGAGACAGAGATTGCAGTGCTGGGAGATATAGAAAAGGTCGGGATGCCAATTTGGAGGTTGCGTCATTACAGTCTTGTGGTTGCAGGAGACTCAGGTTTTCACGACTGAGCGCGAAAAAGAAGTCGGTACCTGTCGCCGGTAGAAGAGAAGTCGCAGAACTGTGCAAAAATCACAGGTGAAATCCGATGATGAAATGTGTATTAATTATTTTCATGTAACATTTTAATTTCTCTGTTGTTCTTAATGTCTAATACTGCAAATGACGAGTTTAGTTTCATTTTAACTTTCATTTTTTCTCACACACACACACACACACACACACACACACACACACACATATATATACATATATACATGTATATATATATATATATATATATATATCTGTGTGTATATATATATATATATATATATATATATATATATATAATATAGTATATAAAACTTGTATTCTTTTGGGTTAATCGCAACAATCTAACATAACTTGGCATTTGGTTCTTAATCCAGGATGTAATCTGGACATAACTGCCTTTCAATTCTAAATTTTACTTTAGAACTCAAGGCGATGCTTCGGATTGATCCAAATAACAGTCACAACATCGCCTCCATCCCATTTCTCTCTCTCTCTCTCTCTCTCTCTCTCTCTCTCTCTCTCTCTCTCTCTTGGACTGCATTCTGGCATTTGAATGAAGAGTATAAAATGTTCCTAATTCACATTGCTCTCTCGTGTGTCTGTCTCTCCTGAGGGGGGAAAGGAACTCCACTGCAATGACCATTGTAGTAGCCTACATCTGGGGCAGGAAATTGAGTAACTGTATCTTAGCTGTTTTGTAGGTTGTATATCGGAGACAGACATAGAGAGAGAGAGAGAGAGAGAGAGAGAGAGAGAGAGAGAGAGAGAGAGAGAGAGAGAGAGAGAGAGGTTTTTAAAAAATGAGTGATTATTACTCCTTCAAATCGTCCACCATCATGTCAGAATTCAAATAGAAAAGGGCGTCAGCGTAATCCTCATTTTCTTTATGATTTGTTATCACATTATATCGTCTCAGTTTTCTTTTTCTCTGCCTCTTTCATAATTTCTTGCACTTAATAATGTTCATGATAAAGTAATGACACTTGCCACAGGAATACCACCACCAAGGAAACCCAGGAGGCGACCAAGAGGCTCCTCTGCACGAAATTGAAAGGGAAATCTCAGACGCAGAGGAAAATGAATGACACCCGAAGCAACCTCGGCCTTATCCTAGGGAGTCTGTTCTTATGTTGGCAAGCAGTCCTAACTGATGCGCCAGAAGGCATTCTAATAATTCTGAAAATGATTAAATGGTATGCTAGATTAGGAGAGAAAAAATGGGATTTCGGGCTGTATTGCTATTTACAGTAATTTTATCCAGGATTAATAGAATGCTCTATCTATCCTGATTTTATCATTGCAAACTCAGGTCCCCTGGCCATCTCCTTTAGATAAGGAATAGTGCCTTGTTCGGTTACCTTTGCTTAAGGTGATTAACAAGTTTAGAAGACCATGATGTTCTCGGTACTTCTTCCGTAAACGGTAAACTGGATAGGAATTCGTTAATCCCGCCACTAACGTTCAGTTATGCCTGCATTGTTATAACTGCGCAGACGGACTAAGCAGGAAATCTTCGCCACTAACGATGTAGGCCGTTTCCTCAGTTCTCCGTAGGAGCCATGGCGTCAACAAACAATCCTTTGGCTGCAATTGGCTTACTGATAGCATAAAAAAAATTCATAAACGTCAAGTAAGACGTCCAGTGAAAGACTGGTTGATAAAAACGAATTAAATATTCCCATGTGAATTTGTTAAGAGTTTAAATTTGGCTCCCAAGGACTTTCATAATGTTTACGGAATATTTTATGAATGAAGGAAGAGTTCCATGGAAATATAGTTAAGATCGTAATCGTTTGCTTTCGTTTCAAAGATGACTCATATACTAGGCGTAATATTTTTTTCTATTTCATTAAAAGGGTTAATAATGATTTGTTTTCGTTTAAAGATTGCCTTTTTTATGAAGTGTTACAATGAATGAAAAGCGTTAGTTTAATACTCTCTTCCTGTGTATCATTAGTGTGTTGATTAGTCTAATTTCATCTCAAAGGGAACTTCCGTGAGATGTAAGGAATGAAAAAAAAAACACCGTCCAATTTTGTTGATTTTGTTTTGCCAGAAAGTAGAATATTATTTTGTTCTCATTTTAAAAATCAATTATACATACATGGTGCATAATCATGAATAGACGCATATAGGCCTATTCTTATTTTACATTATTTTGCCACAATAAATATTTACTGTCTGGCATATATACTTTATAACTACGAATAAACATACATAGGCTTAATCTGTTACGATAGCCTTTGGATTTGACTTGCCAAAGCAAAGCCTCATTCATATTGAAGGTTTCAGCGAAATCTACACGAAATTCAGGAATGATGCTGCCACTTTCAGCCTTCCATATACAATATTATTTTTCCCGTGGAAAAATGGCAAAATTATAAATATATATTATTCTGACTTCCGTATCAATTATCAAAAACAAATAAATCCAATATATCATGAATTTAGTTATAAACACTTTTCAATTTAATAAAACCCATCTCAATGTTATTACTACATGTTATCTGTCCGCGGACGGAGAGCGAACTGAGCCAAAAAAGTTGCCTCTGCCATATTAAAGTTGCAATGCTCATGCGCAGCCGTTTGGACTGAGGTTCATCGATTGAGATGAGCGATTTACTCAGGCCGCCTGCGCAGGCCAGAAAAACTGTGCAGGCTGTCCACACTAACTTTCAGTTATAACTGCACAGTCCAACTGAACTGAACGTTAGTGGCTGGCTTTAGAGAGAGAAGCACCATTTATTTACCTTAGATGCCGCGCTTCCATTATGTTGATGCAGTGGCTTCAGAACCACCTCCTTCAGGGGTCCCAGTACCTGCTGTTGAGATGATCTCTGTGTCACTGGAGAACAGCTTCACTATCAACAAGAATCCTTGGGCTGTTATTAATTCATCCTTAGACGTGATTTCACCTTCCCAGCTTTATGTTGAAAGCTAGTCCATTTGTAGACAGTAGATTTTGTATGAAAAATAGATTAAGGTAGCAAGAAAATAAGAAATATTTTCAAGGCGAGGCCTCTCATTTTATAGTTTACTGTGATGTTTACTGTGATGAGCAGCTGTTCAAGGTTTGCCTGAGTACCAAAAAGATAAAGAAATTTTTGGCTCTCTGTGGGAGGGAAATAGATTAGACTTTGAAAGTGTAGGGCCAAAGTCATTCATAAAATAGGCCCAAGATTTCAGTGGAAGTTATCGCCTAGTACTGTATACTGTCAGTGGAAGGATTAACTGCCTCCACCGAGACAACTAACCACTGTTCAGTTTTAAGCAATTTCTCTCTAAAATATTTCTGTGCATAAAGGCTGAATGACATCGTACCATAATCCAGCAACTTTACCAGCAGAATTTTAGGTAGATCATTATAATTCTTATAAAACGCAAATCTTCATAATTTCACTCTCGGGGAAATGAACACATTCTGCCCATTTTGTGTCAGTCTGAAGATTTTTTCCTCTGAAACTCTCATGTCGACAAAATTGTTTGACTAATCTGGAATGATCTTCTAAAGTCTTGTATTTTGAAATCAAATACCTGTGACCTCTCTCTAAATAAGATTAATCAAACTGGGCTTTAAGGTCATTGATTACCTAACGGTATGATGGTTTTTCCATTCAAACAGTCAAACCACTGACTTGTGGACAGATGTTTTCCCATAGTCACATGGTACTATATCTTTTTATGGTGCCATAAGAATTTCTAGTGATTATCCTTGCAGCTAAAATGAAGGTAGTACTGTAAATCTAGAAATAAATCGGCAGGACGACAGACACTCACCATGGCTGTCGGGGAGATGCTGTGAGGAAGAGCCAATGGAATGTTCAGGACGCCGGTGACTTTCCCGTCCGGTGAACCTTGCAGAGGCTCCACCAGGTGTTCTTCATTGAAGGGCAATTCACTGGGCGTCAGCTGATATTCTTTTGTACTGGTGTGTTGAATTTGTCCTCGAGAAATAACCTGAAAGTTTAAAATTCAGACATTTTTTTATGATACAACCTGGGAAGCTTTCTATTTTTTTAAAACAAATATACGTCTAATGTAAGAACCCTCGTGTCTTAATATTCTCATTATCCTACGATTTCTGTTCCTTCATATTTGGGTACAATTGAAGAATCCAAAATAGGAATATTCAAAATTCTTGAAACCGATAAAACTAACTGATTTATACCAAATCATAATAATGTTCATAATCGTCGTTATATGACAAAACTGAAGATGAGCTCTCAAATTCTGAAATAAACAACAATATCCTCTCTCTCTCTCTCTCTCTCTCTCTCTTGTCCATACAGTGTTTTCTTTCTTCTGTAACACAGCAAAGCAAATGGCAGTATCTTAGCTCAAACAGCGTCTAATTTTGATGACTAAGATTTACCGTTTCCAGACGAAGATGATCAGTTCAGCGAAGTTCTTGATATTTTTTCGTTTTTTGTTCAACAAGCAGACCTTGTGAATGAAGAATATGACTTGGATTACTTAAATACGGCCAACAAAACGTGAAAAAAAAAAAATTATCATGAGTCTTCCTAGACTTTGACTCTGCTGTAGAACAGAGAATGGAAGGTCCAAACCTATCAGCAAAATCCCCAACGCCCGGGATTTTCACTCTTTGATCATTTAACACTTAAAGAGTCGCATTTGATATCAATGGTGGTAGAGGAGTGACAGCCTATGCAGCCAAGTTGTGCATGAAAGAACTAATTTCAGACCAGAAATGAGGCTTTTTTTTCGCAGTACACTTCCGTAACGTATTGTTCGGTCTAATGATACTGAGTTACAAAGTTCAGTAAACGCCTCTAGGTCATTAAACTTGAATGGCAGAGATGGAGGTCAAAAAAAAGGAAAGAAAAAAAACTGAGCATCTAAGCCTTGAAGGAAAAGATCTTACTAACAAGGCCGTTTAAAGTCACCTGATTAATAAGATGTTATAAGTAAAGATTTTATATATGTGACCAACATAATTTATTATCCATTTTGATTACTAATCTTGGCTTCGGGCTCCTGCTCCAGTGAGGTGCAAATCAATTTTACTGATTTTGCCACGCTCTGCTAACATTCGTTAGCACAAGAAGAATACAGTCGGCAATTACTGAAAGTTTAGGTCATTTTCATATTAAAATCTGTTAGAATAGAACCTGGAATAAAGATTTTCTGTCAAAGGTTTTAAATGAATTCTGGAGAGCAAATTTACTGAAAACCATTGCATAAGAAGTTGGATACCATCTACAAGATTCAACATACTAGAGTGAATTTTTCAGCCGCTGAGGAATGCCGTTTGGACCCTTGCCATGAGGGAGAGAGACACGTCTGCAATTCTGTTTTTCTTTCTTCCTTTCTTTATTTATTTATCTATATTTATTTGCAAACTAAACCTTTATGATTGTATATGTAAGACTGAGAGAAAACTAAACAATCAAGACAGCAACTGCATCTCAGCAATGACCAAGAGCTTACCTGGACAGTTATCTTTGCAGATGGCTGGCTGGCTGCGAACAACAATGTCAAAGAATGTTCCAAAGACTTATTTGGAGAACATTTAAGTTCCTCCTCCGGGGAAAAGATTAATATTGATGAATTGGAAGGCGAATAGTAATGTTCCACATTCCTTGAGAACGAAGCAGCCTGCAGATCAGCACGGCAGTTGAGTGTTTTCATCTGGAAAAGGGATACGAGTCTTGATGAAGAATGTTTTCAGTCCAAGTGTGCTCCCAGGTTTAGGCACCTAGGAATTCTGTAGCTAATTCTAGCATTGTGAGATACGGCACTTCGAACGAAAAAGCGCAGCTCATGGATTTGGAGGGAAATTTGGATATCACAGATAATAAGAGAAACACAAAAGTGACAAGGTCTGATATTAAAAAAAAATAGGGGAAATATTAGATCTCACAGAAATTATTGCCAACTGCATGGACAGCTAGTGTTAATCAAAGAGATGATATGTCATGTTAATCAGGTGACTGCTATTGAAAAATCAGATAAGCTTCTTGGAAAGTTCCTTTTTTTGTCTGAGGAAAGCAACTATCCCAGACATGCACGGATATATTAAAACAATTTAGTAATTACACTAATTCTGACACACTCACAAATACCTACTTTAGTCATGATAGGAAGCCAATTTTGTAAACAACTTGGAAGTATTCTGAGGTCAAGCCACTTGCGCATTTCAACTGACAAGGGCTTCTTAACTTACTAACAGTAGATAATTTGCTGCAAATGTTGTATACTCCTGAACTAAGAAAAGTGAAATCCTACTCTTTGCCATCAACTCGTAGCAGGGTAACAGAATGTTTATTATATCTCAGGCATGCATACTAAACCTGCTTAACCAAGACAAAAGTATTACAGAATATGAAATAGCGTAAAATTTGCTAAAACAAGACTTACAAATATCCTGTTTGACTTATAATTGGGAAGAACTGCAGTGATAACTCCATCATCAGGTGTTGTCATGTTTTTGCATTTTCCAGCCGCACACACCTCTAGTTGTACACCACTGGCTGGAGCACCATCAGGCTGTTCTGCTCTGACCTGCGTTTTCATAGTAAAGAAACATTTCAATTCATATATGTCACAAAATTAAAATTAGATTTCTACATTAATTCTCAGACAAGCTTGCATTCAAATAGTAGGTCCACCTATCAATATTTTCTTTAGTTTCTCTGCACTCAGAGAAATCCAGCTGGAGTAGCTTTCCATCAATAAGTTACCTTAACAGTAAATGGGAGGTTAGGCTTCATATACTTGTCAACATAAAGCTCCCTCAGATCAACAGGATTTCTTGTTATGGGTACAGAAGAAACTGCAGACCTTTGGACACCTGTACCCTCCTCCTCAAAGGTAACTTCTACAGGCATGTAATTAACATGGCAATCAATCACTTGCATCTCTTCAGTGGTGAATTCAAAATCCTGGCAACCTGTGATCTGGAATCCAAATTTGACATATAAACTTCTTACGATATTTAAACGAACATCACTTATAAGGAATGTACTGAAAAAACTCATAATATTAGTCAAGAAAAATTAAAATACTAAAGAATACAGAAAGGCGCAAAAAATACTTTACAGGTACACAGTACGCCGTCAAGTAAAGTGTTAGAGAACATCAATTTGACAGGAATACGTACAGCACAGTCGAAATCCACTTATAACTCTCTTGGTTACTTTTGAAATGGATAAGTCACTGCCATTTCTGGCTTGTCACGTACAATTTCCTTTATGTAGCTGCGAGTTATATGAATTTAGTATCAAGGGGCATTTTCAGCTTGAATTTGGAAAGTATAAAGAGACCACATGTTAGTTTGTGTCAAAACAATCATAGATAGTCGTGCTGTATGCACTTAGCTATTGAATGCATGGCACTGTTAAACCCAAGAGGTCGAATAATGGCCAGAGTAGATGCCCATTGGGCAGAAGTTTTTCCAAAGGGAAAATCCTGATATTCGAGAGCACAAAAAGACACATGAAACTTAGTGTCAAAACTATCACGAACAGCCACGGGTTGCGAACTCAGCACTTAGTCATGAGATTGGAAGTAGGACGATCTCGAATCTAAGTACAGAACCTGATCTGCTCAGGAGTTTGTTTTGAAATCAACTTATGTCTCTTCATGACTGCATAGGTAATTCAAATTCATCCAATTCTATGATTGCAAACAACACACAAGGCACAGGTTTAAATATTGGCCACATTGTCATATACAGCTGACATTGGCTTTCAGTTATTCCCAAGGCGAATGAAGCTGATAAGGGCAATTTGGCTTTATATATATATAATATAATATATATATATATATATATATATATATATATATATATATATAACACACACACACACACACACACATATATATATATATATATATATATATATATATAAAGAGTAAAACCAGTACTTGTACATAAATTTTCAAGAAATACTTGGCTAATATAATGATGCTATTTTTTGTACACCTACGTGAAAAATAAATTAGAACTGATTGATCCTGCAGTTGTATAATAACAAGATGTAATAATACATCCAGAAAACTCTTTGAATATACATTAAGATAGCTAACAAATGAAACGATGTTCAGTAAGTTCCGATCTATGGTATAGTACATAGCTACCTTTGACACCATTCTCAGCAAAATGTTCGAAGGAATATCAAAAGTGAAACTAAGGCTCATAAGTGATTCTCGTTAATGTCGTTCAGCCAATGGAGGTGTTCCTCCTCACCTGAAGATCAGCCTTAAACGTCATGACTTTGATATGCTTAAAATGGCTTTATTCTCCTTTAATCTTAGCGGCTTATTACTAACCTGAGTCTTTTTTACATCTTTTTATTCTGTTGATGTCGTTTGCTTAGAATGCCTTAAAGGCGACAAATAGTGCTCTCTTTTGTTTTGTTTCCCATGGCCATAATACTGGGCTCCTTTTATGTATATATACACATATATATATGCACTATGAAAAAATTGTTAGGAGAGAGTGGAAAGTCTGGTGGAAGAGAGAATACGAACGGAAGTACAGTAAAAGGAATGAAAGGGGTTGCAGCTAGGGGCATAAGGACGCTGCAAAGAACTTCAAGTAATGCCTATGGTGACCACGCGAGGTTCACTATAGTCATCATCCCCTTCAGGGCTGAATTTAATAGACCCCTGGTTTTTTGTTCTTTCATATTAAATCATTTCTATCCCCCTGTAGAGTCTCCTGAGCAAAACATACCTTGTTAAAAGTAATCGATCATTTTCTTTCTATTATGTCTCAATCATGATATAGAACGAGTGCTTCTCTAAATTCGTGATCTTTCCACATTGCAGTGAACATGTTTACAGAACCATTCATACTCGTCTGTGCCTCAAAGAAAGTAACAAATACTGGACTATGTGGCATAATTATACTTTCGTGTTAAAATAGTTGTTAGAATATGTGGTTTACAATTTAACAACCAAATATATATTAGTTCTGTCTTTCCATTCGTCACATTATGGATGCATAAAAACCACTGAAACCTCCTTGACTTACGAGGCTGCAGGCATATTTGCTGGTAAATCATTAAAACCATTATCTGCAGAGCAGTCGCTACACATTGTCAAGCCCAGGTAAGAAGTGACTGCCCTTTTTCATCTGCAGAAGGTTAAAACGGACGTTTTAAAGCATCTTCAGCGATATGAAACAAGTAAAATATGCGGCGGAGTTTCTTCGGCGCAACAGTGTTTTCTGTACGGCGCTACAGTATGTAATCAAGCATGTAATCGGTATAATGCTGTATGATCCGTGACCCATGAGACTTTAACCACGGCCTGGTGATGGCCTGGCCTATATAGTTGCCAGAAGCACGATTATGGCTAATGTCAACCTTAAACAAAATAAAAACTACTGAGGCTAGAGGGCTGCAATGTGGCATATTTGATGATTGGATGATCAACATAACAATTTGCAGCCCTCTAGCCTCAGCAGCTTTTAAGATCTGAGGAAGAAAAGAAAAAAGTGGGGACAGACAGAAAAAGTGAGGATGGAGAGAAAAAATGGGAATGGACAGAAACAAGTGATGAAGGACAGAAAATGTGGGGATGGGCAGAAAAATTTAGGAATGACAGAAAGTTGGGAAGGACAGAAAAGTGGGGATGAACAGAAAAAAGTGAGTAAGGACAGAAAAAGTGGGAACGGATAGAAAAAAGTGGTTAGTGTGTATTAAAATCTCACTGTTCCTGCCCTAACATCCTTCTCCTCAGGGATGCTGAAGATATTGTCTCTATGGATGGACTCGGCTGATGATGAATCGGTGTTCAATAGCATACTCACATCAAGGCTACTGTTGAAGGCCATCTCCGATGTGAAGCTGCAGTTTCATCAGGAGCAGCTAAATCACATTTCCTTTGGGTCTTTCTGTGCTTTGTGATGATAGCAAAGTTGCTGCAGCTATAAGGCAAAGGCTGTAGCAGGGGTAATGCTATGCTGGGTAATGAAGCAAGGATCTGGATGAAGGGCGCCTAGACTATATGTGGGACAGGAAACACAGGGGACAAGGTCGGAAGAGCCTTGGAAAGATTGTGAAGTAAACTAATGGGTTAAGGCCTAACCCATCAAGGTACTATAAAACACTTATTTTCTATCAACTACTTTAACATTAACTTAGATGTTTCATAGTTCAGTATTTATTTACTTTCTTGTTGTGCAGTCGGTGATGAATGGTTGTTGAAACAAGTCTAATGTTTCGTGGAGAAAGTAAAGGTTTCACAGGAGTAGTATTACTCTTGTAAATCCAGCGTGGCCTATGTTAATCAACTGTTTAGTAACCCTGTTCTCAGGAGACTCTACGGTAAGCTAGAAATGATGGAATATAAAATAACAAGAAGCCAAGAGTCTATTATATTTAGCCCTGTGGGGGTGATGCCTATAGTGCACCTCACATGGTGTACTATAGGCATTACTCCGAGTTCTTTGCAACATCCCTTCAGGCCCCGTCTGCAACCCCTTTCATTCCTCCAACTGAACTTCTGTTTGCATTCTCTTTCTTCCATATTACTTTCCACCCTCTCCTAACAATTGTTTCATAATGCAACTGCGTTGAGGTTTTCCTCCTGCCACAGTTTTAAAGACCCCTTTAATCTCAACTTCCTTTTCATCGTTGAATGAACTCATAGTTCCCAGCGCTTGGCCTAAATTTTATAATTCGGTTCCCATTACAATTAAAAATGTATGCATGAAAGACAATACTATGCCTAAATATTCAACTATTATAATATATATATGTATATATAGATATATATATATATATATTATATATATGATATATATATACGATATATTATAATAGTTGAATATATAAAATATATATATATATATATATATATATATATATATATATACATATATATATATATAGTATATATATATATGTATATATTTAATATTTATTAATGTATATATATATATATATATATATATTTTATATATATATCTATATATATATATATATATATATATATATATATATATATATATATAGAGAGAGAGAGAGAGAGAGAGAGAGAAGAGAGAGAGAGAGAGAGAGTATATATATATATATATATATAGTATATATATATTATATATATATATATATATATATATATATATATATATATATATATGTATATATATATATATATATATATATATCATATATATATATATATATAGAGAGAGAGAGAGAGAGAGAGAGAGAGAGAGAGAGAGAGAGAGAGAGAGAGAGAGAGCGCAATATTTACTCATATTACTGTAGCCAACATGTAAGTATATGTATATGGAAATGAACTGGTTTTTAAACTGGAAAGATAACTCACGTTCTGACGCCGTGTTATATCAGAGCGGCAAAGACGATTTTCTCCATTGTTGATTTTCACGGTAGCACTGCCCTTCACTGGCTGACCAAAAGTGTATCTGTAGATATGAAAATGCAATGGTTAAGGAAATAGGTAACGGCGAATATGAGCAATTGACAGATCTGTTAAAGCAAATCATATCACAATAGTTCCTTGCAAATATTTCTGGTGATTACTATTATAATTCCATCTGTATGTCCAAGACAAAGCACATGTACTGATATTCATGCTATGAATAATCAGCAAATGAATGCTGTCTAGCCGGGCCAAATAACTCTCAAGTATTTGTTATTTTCTGTTAAAATATGTGACTTTTCTTTAGTAGCACCAACTAAAAGTAAGATCATAAAGCTCGTATATTGCTAACAGTTTTTATTTTGGGAAAAACGAATGATCGATGCCCTCCGCTAGTGAATGATATTACTGTAAGATTGTAGAAGAGAACGGAACTTGTTTTCCCGCCTCTGGGGGCTGAAGGTTGGCGTTTCCCTCCAACTGAGTCAGTTTGCAACTGGCGCTCTCGCAGTATGTATCACACTGCAATACATGCATCACTGGACACTGCGGTTTTATTAATCCTACGCAATTATTATCCTACTTGGCGCAGTGAATTACCTATGTTTACACATGTGAAGCAGAATGCCCACCCCACGAAGACCTACAGTAGCTGCCTTAAGGCCTACTGGCCTTAGAGGCGCCTATTCGCTGGCTCCTCATGATGCTGCACGTGTGAGGCTATGGCTGGCACAACAGCAAAGTACGCTCGAGGTCCTCCAAACCTGTATAGCCAACGCTGCCCTAACTGGAACACGTGGATCCCTGTCTAGGGTGCCAGCATTCTCAGACCCCAAGAAATGTGAAATGGAAATGTCAACGGCCACATTTCAATCATGGCGAAGGTCTGTGGAGTGTTGGCTTCAACTTTACCAGGTGCCGGCCGATGAGACGGTCCATCACATGAGGCTATACTACACACTGGCACTGCAGCGCGGCCTCGATGCCAGGTACAGTGCAACAAACTGGAGCGCCCTTTCGACTGAGGAGGCACTAGATGCTGTTTCCAAACTCGTCCTTTGTGTGTCAAACCAAGCAGTTGAGTGGTTAGAGTTTTTCAGCATGACGCAAGGCCATAATGAAAATGTCAGTGATTTTTTCTTGCATAGTTCTCAAAATGCCACGGACTGTGAGTTTCAATGCCCTAATTGTAATTTTAATCTTTCAGAGTATATGTTGTTAAAGAAACTTATGGTGGGATTGGGGGATCAAGTGTTAAAAAGGCAAATATTCCAATCACATTAGTCATTTGTGAGTGTCGATGCCCTACGGGAAATGTGTTGCATGTTCAAGGCTGCCAAGCAGGATGCCAGTGGTAGTCACGCCCCTGAGAGAAAAGCATGCCAGGCAAGGTAACTTATTTGTCATAACTGCCAGAAGACTGGGCATGTCAAGAAATACTGCAGGAGCAAGAAGGCACCATCAGACCCCACCACCACCACGGTGGTGACAGGGGCAATCGTTGCTGCAACACAGCACCCCTCCTAACCAACTGTCCAGGTCAGGGTGGCAGAGAGAGAGGGGCCCAGGTTCATGAACGTGAGTGCCGTCGCCGATACAGGGGCTAAGTATGTGTTGCAGGCATGGAGATGCTGTCGTTCTTCAACATAAGGCCTGCGCTGCTGCAGCGTTGGGCTGGCTTAAGAGATGTCGCCAACTTACAACTAGAGTGCCTGGGAACAGCAGTCTTAGGGATCTCTCTTTCAGGAATCGCACAAGTGTACAAGAGGTTTATTTCGTCAAATCTGCTAAGTCGCTTTACCTCTCTCTTTCTGCATGTAAAGATGTTGGTCTTGTCCCAAACAACTTTCCACACCATATTCCATGTCCAGTGTCAGCAAGTGTCTCTACTGACACAACCCCACCACCCAGATCTTCATCAGTTCCGTTACCACCCATCAAAGAGAACGTCCCACATTTGGAGCAATGGTTACTCCAACATTTCTCGTCAATGACATTCAATACGACCAGGAAGCCATCCCCTGTGATGGTGGGGTAGCCCCATCGCATCCATCTGATGCCGAACGCTGCGCTGTATGCATGCCATACTCCCGCAACAGTTCCCAAGCACTGGGAAGCTGAGGTGAAGGCCCAGCATGAAAAATACATGTGAAAGGACGTCATCCAAGAAGTCCCCCTAAGAGAAGTGAGGGAGTGGTGCTTGGAGTGGTGCTTGTGAATGGTCGTGGTGGCAAAGTCAGGTCACCCACAATGCACAGTGGACTATCAACTCCTGCAGAAGGGAGACACTCACATTCCAGCGCCCTTCGACATGGTATCTGGCATCCTCCAGCACTCCTACAAGACAACAACCGATGCTTACTGGGTGTTCCACCAGGTGGAACTGGACAATGAGAGCCGGTGCCTGATGACGTTCATCACGCTCTGGGGCCATTTACTGTACCACAAAACCCCTATGGGCCATTGCTCTGCCTCGGATGCCTATAGGAGATGATTTGACGACGCCATAAAGGACATACCACATTAGTTTAAGTGCATAGATAACACCCTTCTTTATTACAGTGGGGTTGAAGAAGCCTTCTGGCACACATACGACTTCCTGTCAACGTGTGCTGCAAAGGGCATCACACTTAAGACCAAAAATTTTAACCTCTGCAGGAGAGTGGTAGAACTCATTGGGTTCTATTTGGGTTGGGAAAGCTATAAACCAACTGACAACAGCCTTGCAGCCATTCAGAAGTTACCTATGCTGCCCAAGCCCACAATTACCGATATCAGGTCATGGTTCTGCTTTGCAGACGCTCCCATCATGGAACCATTCAAGGGACCTGAAGAAGGAGCAGATGGGCAAACATGTCTTCTGGTATGGGTGTCTGCAGAAGAAATTCAGGAGTGTGCAGGACACCATCTGCAAACTGGCCAGGGATGGCCTTGCGTACTATGATAAGTCCTGCCCTACGGCTACCCTCTCGGACTGGAGCAATATTGCAGCTGCACAGCCACTGATATGCCATTCTACTATAAAGATGGGTGGAGAATTGCCCTCTGCGGAAGTAGAAACCTGTCCCCTGCCGAGGCCGGGTATGCTGCAGTAGAAGGGGAGGCCCTGGCTGTGGTGTGGTGCCTAAGGAAGGCTAGGCTGCTCCTGCTGGGATGTCCCAACCTCATCTTTGTTACTGACCACTGATCCCTGTTCAAGCTCTTGGGGGACAGAGCCCTGGCAGACATCGACAACCAGGTTGTTCAGGCTAAAAGAAAAGACCCTTCAATACAGATTCATCATCAGGTATCTACCAAGAAAGAAACATTGTGCGGCTAACTTCCTGTCTCGCTACCCTGCCCTGTGTGCTGCCTTTGACGACTGTGACGTTGAGTGTCTGCAGGTGACTGACCCCCACTGAAGGTGAAGGAGGTGGCCTGCCTTATGCCATTGTATGGTGTGAGAGATCACCTTTCAACGTCAGAAAATTTAGTGCTCTACACATGCAAAGATAGGTGTGTACAACTTGTGATTCCAGAAGAATTTCGTCAGCAGGTGTCAGCAAATCTACATGCAGGTCACCAAAGGGCTCAACTCCATGCTCAGGAGAGCCAGACAATCTGGTTATTGGCCTGGCATGGAGGGCAACTTCAGCACCACAGGAACAAGTGCGTTATTTGTGACACACACGCTCCATCCCTACCTGAGGAAGCGATGGTCATCACACCGCCCCCAGAATACCCCTTCCAGTGCACGGTTGCGGATATGTTAGACTCACGGGATGGATGGAAATAGCCCATTTCCCCAATGGTGCTACTTCACAGAGAGTAATGTCAGAGCTAAGAGGCTACTTCACGAGATGGGGGCCACCAGAGGAAGTGTCCACGGATGGAGGCACTAAACTGGTAAGCAAAGAAATGTCTTCCTTCTTTAGGAGATAGCGGGTCAAGGTGTGCCTCTCATCAGCACATTTCCCGCAATCAAGTGGTAGGGCAGAAGCAGCTGTAAAAACTGCGAAAAGAATCATCAAGGTAAACACAGGGGATGGAGGCAGCCTGGACTGCAACAAGGCCGCTCTTGCAATGTTGCAATACCTGAACACACCCATCTGCAACATCAACAAGTCCCTCGCACAGTTGGCGACTGGGAAGCAATTATGAGATGACATTCCCAAGGCAAAGCAACGTTACCTGGTCGACAAGTTTCACATTGGCCGAGTGCATTTCACGCTCGGCTACCATTCCGGTGGTCCGAAGTTCGATTCTTGGCTCGCCCAATGCGGAACCAGAGGAATTTTTTCTGGTGATAGAAATTCATTTCTCGATACAATGTGGTTTGGATCCCATGATAAGCAGTAGGTCCCGTTACTAGGTAACCAATTTGTTCCTAGTCACGTAAAAATATATCTAATCCTTCGGGCTAGCCCTAGGAGAGCAGTTAATCACTTAACTTAACCTGGTCGACAGGCACTGGCAGCAGGTATTGTGTAGGCGTGAACTTCAAACGGCCACCAACAAAGAGAAAATCAGTGCCAATCATGCCACCAGGACACTCAGACCCTTAGAGGTAGGGGCCCAAGTAAAAGTGCAAAATCAAGCTACAAATGAATGGGATTGTACAGGCTTGGTGGTGGACTCCCTCCTCCACCAACAGTACAGAATCAAATTGGATGGCTGTGGATGGCTGTCACTAAGAAACAGGAAACACATCACATCCATCAACAGCACCGACGTTCCCGTCATCTCACACACCCACCCTCCTGCACTATCAGCCACCGAATCAACGCAGCCAGAGGCACCAGCACGCCCTAAGGGGCAAACTATGCACCAAAGGTGACTATCCGATTATGTCATAAACAGTGTGAACAAGTAAAAGTTATATTCTACCGAGTTAATTAAGTTGACTCCATTACAGAATGAACATATAACTTGCAATACGTTACTTATTCTTTTGTTTGATTGTTTGTTTTCACAAAAGTTCATTGCCCTTTGTTTTATTTTATTAGATATACATTGTGC
Source organism: Macrobrachium nipponense (assembly GCF_015104395.2). Lineage (NCBI taxonomy): Eukaryota > Metazoa > Arthropoda > Malacostraca > Decapoda > Palaemonidae > Macrobrachium > Macrobrachium nipponense. Next base: position 55,361,992 of record NC_061087.1, read on the forward strand.
ACACATCTGTTTCTTATAATATCAAATTTTCATATAATTATTATAGCCATTTCATAGCATCTCTTGCTTATAATTAAATAAAAAAATTTGGAAGGGAGATGTAAGATTGTAGAAGAGAATGGGACTTGTTTTCCTGCCACGGGGGGGGGGGGGGGGGGGGGGGAAGGGGGTGGTGGGGGGGAATGGTTGGCATTTCCCTCCTACCGAGTCAGTTTGCAACTGGCGCTCTTGCAGTATGTATCACTCTGCAGTACACGCATCATTGGACACCGGGGTTTTATCAATCCTACGCATCTAACATCCTACAATTACCAAAGGGAAAAGCACAGTCGTCTCACGCACCCAACTCGCACAACCATGTGTTTGGTGTCACTTCTCTCATGATGCCACCAGTGTGAGGAGGGACTCAAGAGATGCTTCGCTTCATCATTCACTGAGTAGCTCAAAAGAATGATCAAGACTAAGGAACGAAATGTCTTGGTGGATGTTGCTGAACATGATGAATCTGCCTCTTGTAAACGTTTCTTAGTGCAGAAGATGCAAACAAGACAACGGACATGTAAAGATAATGAATGGATCGAGTTCATATCCACGGGGAGGTGCAAAAAGCCCGTCTTGAAGAATGGAAGATATGAGTCAGAAAACAGAAGAGGAGGAGGAGGGAGGGACAGAGGAGTAAAAGTCTGGTCAAAGGAAACGGAAACGAGTCATAACACTGTACAATCAGAAAACTATTGATAGCCATGGAATGATTATCAGTAGTGACATCTTGATGGATGTTACTTGACTGACTAAACGTAGGATAGGCACTTCAAGTAAGGGTCGTCCTAGATGATAAAAATTTTAGGGCAATTCTCAGCAAAGCAACGCACCAAAACTTGATTGCTTAGGGTGCTCTGCCTATAATGCTCATACAAATTATTAAGTAAAAAAGCTGTTGTTTATGGTCACCCTCTGCACCAGGAACAGTGACTGTTTGAATCTTTTGACAGAGAACAGAGAACTATGACAGGGCTAGAGGCAGGGTCATTGACCTCTTGAATTAGCCTGCAGTCAATTCTTTCAAGAGGAGTAACAAACAACGAACCTCCTCAAATATGCGGAAGTTAGTCTACAAGAAAACCAAACTGGTCAGTGTTGAACGAGGGAGCTTTGTCTTACGTGTACTACATTTAGCATGAAGGTCATGAACCCTAAGCTAAGTTGTAATCAGTGTTGGCTCATCAGTAGACTGAAACTGCAGCACCCCCCATAGATTTCATGTATATGCACAAAATTATCAATATAATACATGAATATGATAAATTAAGTGTAGATTATCAATAATCCTTAGAAAATTATTACCATTCTCTTGTTTTATATATATAATAAATGAATTGAAACAATATATGGAACTGCAGTGCTCAGCAGTTCTAATTTTGCTAGCAGGGTGATAATGTAGTCAGCCTGTGCGTAAAGGTGAAGGGAGCAATGCACTGCTCTCTCGAGCAGTGTCAGTCTAGCTGTTGGAGGGTGGTGTGTTTTGAAACCAATATGTAGTATTAGTGATAGTGATCAAATTAGTGACGATACTGATGATATGTAATGTAATGCAGAATAATCAACTCAGTGGTGAGTTGCAGTACTAGGTGGGAAAAAAAGATAACCACATTAATGTCTGAGTAAAATTCAAAATAGTAGCTTTTGGCAGCGGTTCTGCTGCCTTCCTCAGCGGGAGAGAGAGAGAGAGAGAGAGAGAGAGAGAGGAGAGACAAAGGTGAGAGAGAAAGTGTGTGTGTGTGTGTGTGTGTTTATGCAGTTAACATCAAGGAATTTGAAAAAAAATGTAATAAACAGCACCCCTATGAATGATAGCCACGAGCCACCTGTTGTGAAAAAAGATTTGGTTTGTATGGTGCTTTTACGTTGCATGGACCAGTGGTTATTCAGCAACGGGACCAACGGCTTTATGTGACTTCCGAACCACGTCGAGAGTGAACTTCTATCACCAGAAATACACATCTCTCACTCCTCAATGGAATGGCCGAGAATTGAACCCGCGACCACCGAGGTGGGACGCTAATACCATACCCACCACGCCACTGAGGCGCTTGTTGTTGTGAAAAAAAGAACGTGCGCACTTTTTTCCCGATGAATTCCCGCCCTTCTTCCCCCATTTCTCCAATGGTGTACAAAGATCGTCTGACCTGCATTCTCCAATAATTTGATCACTTTACTCTCGACGGAGGGTTCCAGCTTTACTGTGTGAACACCATGTTCTCTCGCAGGACCAAAATTGTGGCGAATATTTACACCATGTAGTATTTAAGGGTTCTAGGCCTGGTGGAATGGCCTATAAATCTAACCAATGGTTCTTTTTGGTATGATGTGAAATGTCTTTTGCTTGAGTTTGGATCCCAACCCACGCACACACATACACACTCCTCATGGTATGTTAAATCTTAGTTAGTTGCAATAAGTGAGCCCTTCTTGCTATCTTTAAATGAACCGAAATTCACTAGCCAGTACGTCTATAAAAGGCGGCGGACAGTGTGCGTCGCTCTCTCTTGACATCTAGCAATCCTAAAAATAATTGGGGAGCGTTCCAGCTCTCGAATACGTGAGTGTGGGGTGAGAAGTTGTCTGTGACCATGCTGTGATTGAAAAGTAATCTTGATATATCTTTTGCATCGATAGTCGTAAACTTGAATTAGTAATGATTTTGTAATGATTAGTTATTGAAACGCAAGCTCAGTGCCTTGGTTTTTTTTTCCAATAAACGTATCCATTTAAGTAATTTTCTAGACGGTCACGTGTTTAAGTTCATGTTTGAGTCTGTTTCGTGTTTATTTCGAGATCATGTCCGTTCTTGTTGAATTTATTCAAAGTTTATTTTTATAATAAAAATGATAAAAATTCGTATTCGCGCATCATTCAGTTGTCCTTGAGTAAGGACTGGTAGCCACACCGCCACTGGTTATAATTGCACAATCGGACTGTACAGTTATAACTGAACGTTAGTGGTGGTCTTTTCTGGGATTAGTGGTGGTTCTAGACAAAATGGATTGGTGTTTCAAAGCTTCATGTAAATAGAAGAAACTTTAAGGCGTAATAAAAGAGAGCCATAAAAAAGTTAGAAGAAAAGTATAACATTTACACATGAAGTTTAGGTTATTGCTATCATATTTTCAATATTTATATTGATCATAAAGAGAATTGGTTCTTCAAAACAAGACGTACCAACATCAAAACCGCGTAAAAATTTTCCTATAGACCTGTTGAAAGGGGTATGATCTTCTAGTGTTCCTTTTACAGTTAATAAAATCTTCACAGGTGACCTTTTTATCAAAATCTATGCTACGTCAACATTGAACGTAATTGAACAGGATTATTACGTCTTATAGTTTGCAAAGGTATTGACTGTTCACAGTCTAGCAAGAACTGCGCAAAAGTCGAAAAGTATGAAATTTGGTAGGAGTTTTGCTAAGAATAATAGCTTGCACGCCAATTATGAAAATATAGGGTCAGTGTTGGAAGCCAAGGTGGTAAGGTATGAGAAAAGATGAATAACTCTAGTCTTTCGATGATGGTACGATAATGTTTTTTTTTTCTTTTTCTTTTTGTCAGTATTTGGTTTTCCAACATGACGGTAGGGCACTGACCAGAAGAACGACAGCAATTCTTGTATTAATAGAGATGATGAGGCACAAAAGCAGATTTTGCATTTATCGTAGAAGTGCTTTCCAAAAACTACAAGAGGAAGTAGATGCTACAACATTCATTCCTGGAAATTTGAAATGAATAAGATGTGACTAGAATTAAGAATTACCCAGAGTTGAAAGGCAATGAGTTTAGCCAAATAAAAGCGCCAGAGCGCACAATTTATGCGTGTAGAATAACTATGCATATTCCATGAGCGCTGTCACAAAATGAATTTGGCAATGTTCATCAGATAACACGCTCAAATTTTCCATTGGCTGAAACTAATGTGGTTACACTGCAAACCTAAATGGAGATTTTATACGTGATTTGCATTGAGAAATCGTAGTGTTCAGCCATTCTACGTTTACAGCGAAATTCATCCTCCCTTTTAACTGCAACGAACATTTCAGAACTAGCAAGTCACAAATGTCATCACAGATTTAAGGGAGACCCATTGCAGGCAGCAGGTTCCCCCCAGCTGCTTCAGCAAGGCCGGGGAGGCGGACGAAGACAAATCCTGAGGCACATCTGACGTGGAAGGAATGTCTCAAGGCTCAGAACCCCGGAATGGAGCATAAAATCGTCATAAATTAAGAAAGTTTCCATTGATGAGTGTCAGATTTGCCTCCAACACAGATTTGAACTTTTCTGATTGCTTCTGCATCTGAAATGAATTGCTTATTTTTATTTTCACTGTTAGGAGTCCAGCATGGAGTTACCTGCTTGACTAAGTAATAGGAATGCACAAAACATGAAACAATTGAACTCTAGTTTACCTCACCATTATGTGTAACATGGTTAATGAAAATAAATGTCTCTCAAAGAATCACTTACGTGGCGCAGACGCTGAACTTGAATGTTGCATCTGTAGACAAGACATAAGGAGGAGTCTTGATATTCACATCGAACCTGGGCAGCACATATTCTCCAACTTTGAAACTCTGCGTTTTGGAATTGCCCTCGCCTGTCTTCAGTCGGATGTGGTAGAACCCCTTCAAACAAAACAACGGTTAGATTAATTAACAAAACTGACCGATGGAAAGTTCGAAAGCGAACCAGACAAAAAATGATCCAAATGAATCAAAGTCTCTCTCAGGGCAACTGTTTCTGTTAGGTAGCAAACTGAGGCTACTGACTTCATTAAAGAGCTTAACGAAATAAAATTTTAGGATCAACGAAGAACATCCACTCATGAGTAAGTACGATTTTTCTAGTCCAATAACAAACATTTGCGCTTATTGAGAGCTACAAGACTATCAATGACTATTCAAGAAAAGCAACGGTTTTAAGAAGAACGTCATTCTCGTAACTGAACTGACAGAACTTTCGTCGTATGTAAATTACTGTTCATTCATTTAAGAGATACCACGAGTAAAAATAATCTGATCGTTAATTTTTCACGTAACATATTTTGTCAACAAATCATTAAATACTGAAGGTCCTAATGAAAACTATCAATAACTTGTACAAGACTGGTATTATCTATTTCCCTAATGTTATTCTTATTATGAAATCATTACCATTTTCAGATTTGTTTCAATTCATTCGCGTCAGCAGTGGGGCACTAAACAGAGTGAAGCCCTATTAATCGAAGATACGTGTTTATCATTTTAACATCTAGTCATGCGGGTCATTCATTAGAACCGAGAATTTCCATCACGTAGTAAATCTTAAACTGGTTGGTAAAGATGTTCAGTTTCGTTAGTTCGAAGTGACCCGGATATGGATGGCTACTTTACCTCTTCCGGCTCATCAACAAGATCCATAGAAAGGTGAACGATGCCTTGCGAGTTGTCGACATCCAGCCATTGGGCAATGCGTGTCTTGGAAGGGGTTTCAATCCAGACCTCTGGATACTGAAAAAGAAAAGCAAAATCTGCCAAATTCATATTTCTGAGGCATTGGGAAAGTTCCTTACCCCTCGCTTGACGTTCAATGAGTTACAGATGAGGGTCAAACAAATTGCATTTTTTATACATAAGCCTAACCGAAAGGTCGAACACACTTTCTGGCCCCCTATAAAGTATGGATGGAGCCGTTATAACTGACGAAAAAAATATTATTGGCTTCATACAAAGTCGAGAAAATAAGGTAACAAGATTTTGTAACTTCCCATCTTGATTTGTCTTAGTGATTATAGTTTTTTTATTAACAATGAGCATTATACTTATTTTGGTGTATGTAAATCCGTCACACAAAACAGGATTATCATCATGAAAGAATCTTGAACAGCCTGTGAGTGTATTCTGAAATATGAATGCACTGGGACTGGGTTAAATCACATCGGAATATTCCAGAGTCACTCGTGGGAACTCACATTTTTCGTCGAAACATTTAAGATGGGACCAGTAACAGTTAGTAGCCTGAACTGCACCGTTTCCCCAGGCTGGTATTGATGTTTGTCAGACTGGATAAACACACTCTCCTTTGACCTGGGCCGCAGTCGTACTTGACCAGAATGGTCGAGATCCTTGCCACTCAAACTGCCGGTGACATTGATTCTTCCTTGATAGAAGTCGGAGTCCGACACCTCAAGATCACGACAAAATTCGGCCTTTCCTGGAATGAAAAATACGAAGCTAAGTTAGACTTCGTGTTCAGTAAATGCTTTGCCAGTTGATAGAAAATAGACATAAGAAATAACATATCTACTGGTAAGTTGGAATCTGAAATATGATGACAGTTTCCGAGAGTCATCTATCACAGTTTTCAGCAATGCATACACAATGGAGATCGAATAGTTATCTGTGTAACATGTTTTAGAAATAACAGCACGATGATATGAGATAAAAAGCTTACATCACCCTTTATGTCTCTGTCTTTTGTTGCCCTTTCTTTAATAGAATAAAACGTTTAAACAAGTACAGTAGGGTTTTAGTCTTGTCAACGTTAGAACCAGGACTTTTGCAAGTCATCCTTGAAATTTATATTTTTAACTTTTGATTTATTCATCACACCTAATTCCTGAAGTCTATATAAAGGCTCCGCTTTCAATGTGATGGCTGTTGCCTTCTGAGGCCTCCCCATCCATTTTTATAAATTTCTGTGTCCACTTACTCAGTTACATTGCATTCTGCACACTAATATAATTCGACAACGTCTCTGTCAGTAACATTTTCATCGCCTCCTATAAACTGCTTCCACTTCCAAAAATCTCCACTCAACTGCTACATCAAGTAGGGCTAGGTCTTCCAACTCTCCTGGGAGCCCGAGTCTAGATGACAATATGACGATCAGGACTCAGGAAGTGAATGAGCCGCCTCCCTGGCCAGCCTTTGCTAAGTCCAGTGGCCTCACTTTTCAGACGACATCGATGACTTCAAACTATTATACAACGGTAGCAGTGGCAGTGTTGACAGAATTGTCGAATTTTTGTTAATTAATAAATAATGTTCGGATGTGAATCAGGACCGGCAGTTTCTCTTCCAGAATTGGAAGTTAATTATTTAGATTGCTTGAGTACGTTGAGTGATGGAAACATTTTCTGCCGCTGGTGAAATCAATATTTTAGAATGCTGTGGCTTGTCATCACCTCAACTTACTACGATGAAAGCATTTAAAAAAAGTGCAAGAGGACACTAAAATAATGCAAGTGATATGATGCCGGTGGATTCACTAATTAGATTTATGATTTACAAATAACTAAAGTTGTACTCCCAAGCACGAACCAGATGTAACTGAATTCACGCTTGACTAGTTCTTGCAGATTCGCCTTTGCTCTCTGGAATCTGGTTTTCAAACGACAGGAGGTATCACGTACAGTCCCCACGCCTATACTTACATATCAATGAGTTTTCTATATTTTGAACAATTACCAACAGTACAGCGTTTGTTAAGAGGATAAGTGAATGGACTTGGGAACCACAATTCTCAAAGCCATACTTCAAATTCCATTTTTTTTTTTTTTTTGGTAACAATGACTGTACGTGGAATTTCTGGTACGATATTGTTGGTGAAGCTGTGCTGCAATATTGAACATTTCAGAAGATGGAAAACATATATATTATATATATATTATATATATATATATAGATAGATATATATATATATATATATATATATATATATATATATATATATATATATATTGGATAGAGTGGTTTTCTTTAATTGTAACCAGTTTTTTTCTTTTTTTATAGTTTCATATTTTTTTCACTTCATTGTGAGGGTTACTAATAGACGCATCCGGCGGGTAATGGGGTTCTTTCCATTTACTCTAGTATACATATTGATGTCATCAAGCTACTAATACAATTATGGCGTTTTGTAACGCATGAGGACGGAGAGGCTGTACATTTGCCAAAGACCTAGTTTTAAGTATTTACAAAAGACTGCGGTAAAATGTTGACAAAAGAATTAGGTGCCATCATTTGAAAATAAGTAATTATTAATGCATATTATACATAAATAATATTAATGCACACGTATAATTTCTTCAATTTTATTATGCACTCCTGTCCGCGTGTTTGAGGTCTTGTTCCACGTGGTTGAAAGGGTGTCTCCTCCACGAGAGCCTTAAGGATCTGTCTTTGGATGTTGTGGTTGGGGCGTTGCATGGCAATGCTGACTGCTTCTGCTATCAATAAAATGGGGCGGTTTTGTTCAAATGCCAAGAAACCGAGAATGCCCTGATGCATATAAACGATCTGTGGTAAATGCATACATAAAACGCGCCGTAACACACTGTTCAACGTGGAGGTCGAAAACGA
>NC_061087.1:55370881-55415881 GCF_015104395.2 Macrobrachium nipponense
ATATTGAACATTTGCTAAATGCTATAGGCGGAGAAATGAGTTCAATCAAAACTGAACCTACTGCATACTCTCTGGGTACTACACGCCCTTTTTACTTGAAAATTAGTACATACCTTGTAGGAATTAAGAGCCTTCAGCTCACTCAGCGCTTAAGAGTGTATAAACAGGTGTTACAAATAGAAAGCCACACACATGCCCTCACGGCCTTTTAAAAAAAATCGAATCGTGCTAAAATGAGGTGCAGAATTTACAATCCCGGGTGATAGTACTATTAGAGAGTTGTTTCACCGTAGCAAGGCCTAGAAACCACGCTCCTCGCACAGAGGCCACGACAATGTTAAAGATTGAGAACACGTAAATCTAGGTGTTGAAGGCAGTGACACTCTAGAGAACGCACTGAAATGTAATATATGTTTTTACTGAAGTTTATCATTATGACTCGAGAAACACTAACCATGTAAACTTTAATTTAGTGTCATTTGTGCTCTATGTTTTGTTCCATTTGTTTCTGTGTATTTTACTGTTTATTAGCTGCAAAACCAAGACATAGTAAATAGGCTTCCTTCGAAAACGATATTGTCTTTGACTTCGACCTTTTGTGTCAAATTAGTTTTAACATCTTCCGCAAGTGCTATTGTCTTAAAATTCTTTAGATATTTATACATTCTCACCTTTATGTGATTCTAGATTATACACACACTACATGTGAATAAATGGAGCTAGATGGTTTTAACGAGAGAAAGCTAGTAATAGTTACAACCATAACAATAGGCTAAAAGGATAACGAGGTCACCATTTGACTTTCAAAATTCTTAGGGAGGTGGCTTGTTAAAAACCTAACAACTGTTTTGTTAGAACTGTGTCATTACATAACCTAGTCCATATTATCAGGTTTAGATGATTAAGCCTTTGAACAGTATTTTGCACTTCCAGGTTGATCGTGTCAAATACAGGAAACGATATCTATGCATTAAAAAAACCACCACTGGTTCCATGCAACGTAAAAGCACCATACAAACAAACATTGAAAAAACCGAAATTGTCGCGAGTGAATAATGTAAACGCTCCATGCATAGTACTAGAAAAAAAGAAGCGACACAAGACAGCAAAACATAAAACATCATAAACAAATTAATGATACCAAAAACTTACGGAACAACAACAACGTCCCAAAGCCATGTTTCTGGGAAATCCGTTCTTAGTGATTCGTCCTCATCGCTGGATAAAGGCGACTCTTTATCGAAGACTAATTGGTCTACTAAGACGGGCGGTCTGGTGGGTGGGGGGGGTTCTGCGAAGATTCCACCAAAGGCAGCAGTAGTAACGGGAACACCAACACCTGCAATCCCACCCTGGGAAACACCAACACCTGCACTCCCACCGAGGGAAGCACCAACAGCTGTACTCCCAACGAAGGAAGGATATCGTTCTGAAACGAAAATGACAGTTTTCATAATAAGAGCACAAAGGCAAGAGGTTCCTAGAGGAGCGGGGCGGCGGGTGGCAAGTAAGAACGGGGGGAGGGGGGAGGCGTCTTTCCCTATCAATAAAAACCCTGTATTTCCTCGGAGAGGACACCACTTTTCCTTTTGAGAGCCATTTTGAAATTATTTCCTCAGGTAGACGTCTATTTTTCTTAGTAATTGTGCCAATCATTTTCTGCACAGTCGATGTTACTGTTCTGATTCATGGTACTAAGCATAACTTTCCCTAAAGAGCGAGGTACTTTTCCTAGATCTAGTATATATAAATCTTCTAATAGGTATTTTTCCCTAACTAAAACATCTTTTCAATCATTCCCTTGGAGACAAGGTCACTTTTTCCTAAAAGTTGCATCCACAGACGTCCTTTTAGAGGATGGTACTTTTTCAACCACAGCAATTCTAGAATAATTCCTTCGTGAAGGAGTTCATATTTCCTAATAATGGTACTTAAGACTTACTTCTTGAGGAGGCAACTTTTTCTAAAACTTGCACTTAATATAGAAAATTGCAGACACTGCTTTTCTTAATAATGTCATCCATAAATCTATTCCTTGAGGAGGTTACTCTCCCTATTAATGGAACCTGCACAACTACGGGAGTAAAGATGACGTTTACTAACAATGGAACCCTGTAAATGTACTTGGTGAGGTTACTTTTCCTGATAAACGCGCTAACAAATATAAGTGCCGGGAGGTGACGCTTTTATAATGTCACAAATAAAAATAATTGCTGTGGAGGCTATTTTTCTTAATAATGGCACCTATAAATTTACTTGGTGAGGTGTCATTTTCACTAATAATAGCATCTACAAAAATCCTCGAAAAGAAGGTTACCTTTCACAACGACGGCGCCTACAGATATGTTTTTTGGAAGTCACTGATCGTAATGAAGACGTCTGCAAACTTTCTCAGAGTGGCTGATGTCATTTCCATAACAATGGCAGGGACAGATTTCCATAAAGAAGTTACTCATCTGAATCATAACACACACACACACACACACACACAAAAATGTTTCGTCCTCGTAGATGATTTATATTTCTTGATGACGGATCTTCTAAGTTGCTTAAAGCTGAGGTTAATTTGATTAATTATGGCATCTGCAAGCTGCTTGGAGAGGAACTTATTTTTCTATAATGGTCCGTATGAAAGCATTACTTTGTATTGGGAGTTGATCTGACTAAAATCAGTATCTGTAACATCATTTTCCTAGAGAGGGGCTTTCTTTGCATAGTAATATCGTCTATGAAATAGTTCTTCCGGAGAGGAAAATCATTATTCCTGAATATGAAACCTTCTAGATCACTTTCGCTGGAGAGGCTGAGACTCACCCTATCCTACTCATGGCACCAGCAAATATCCTTTAGAACAGAGGCTCATTTTCATAATAGAGGAATTATTTAACTTTTATTCCTGTACTCAAGGACTTTGTGGCCTTTTCAGGAGTTCCTGAGTTTTGAGAATGAGTTTACCTTACCATGTAATTTAACTGGATGTTATCCAAACACAAATTGTACCAGTTGCAATTATAGTGATTAACCATAATGATCTACAATTTCTTTAGATAACCATCATCCCCCGCCAAAAAAAATTAAGCATAGTGTAGTGAAAGAACGTTTGGACAAAGATGGGGTTTAAAACAAACACACATTCTCTTCACTCTTAAATCAGTTGTTGCTTAAAACTTTGTTTCATAGATTCAGTCAATTGGGAAATAATACCTTCTCTTGCAAAATGACTGAGGCAAATAATCAAATATCAGAATCACAAAATCAGCTAAAAAGTTAATAAAGTAATAAAATCTATGACATCTCGTGTCCTATTAGCTATTGCTTTCAAAAAATGAAAGTACAATTTTTAAAATCATTCAGGGGCAATCGAGAGTAAACTCTCTTTAATATAAACTTCAGTAGTAGCTACTCCTTACCTGTTTAATGAGCTTATTATTATTATTTTTTTTTAGAATACTGCAGCCTTAATGAATCTGCTCCTGTTTGCTAATCCCACCAGAAAATCACTGCTGCAGTACTACTACTACTTGTTCTATCGTACAATTTATCAGCATTAGAAAAAGTTGCAAAAACGTTATCAATTTCTTTAATGATTTTTCTCTAAACGAGTTGTTCATCTGAAACTTATAAGTACACTTATAGTCTAGGGGTTGGAGGGGGGTCTATGTGCATGAGAGAGGCAGAGAGTTACACTTCAGATTTGATAAATATAAGGTCTTGGCTTAAAAAAAAATTTTGGGTAGAAGAAAGCCTTTGTGGGAACATATAACTTCCACAATTGATGCTTCAAATCTACACATATCGTGTTCAGAGAAAATGTACAAGTGTTTGAGAAATCTGTAAATTGGTGTTTGCCGTCCATGAAGCCTGATCTTTCATTACAGTGGAATTTCCATGTGATATAATGGGACGTTGTTTCCTAATTAAAGTGTAAATCACCCGAATCTTACAGCACAAATATGAAATTTCACACAAAACACTAGGCATAGACCGTGAATCACCATAGAAATGTGATTCGGCAAGACTTTGAATACCAGAAATGAGCCCCTGGAATTGGCTTATCTGAATTTTGAATGACGTAAATGAATTTATTGGACACAAAATTATATGTCTGGACACTGGGGCAATCAGTCTACGTAAATTAGAGCATGAAGTACAGGGAAACTCAATTTTCATCAGACGCGATTGTGCAGAGAATTTCACTCAAATGTGTAATTTTCAAACGGCCCTTACAAGAGAAGGCCCACCTTCCCAGAAGTCTACCCATTTTTTTTTCTTTTTTTAGCCAAGACCCTATATTTATTAAATCGGAAGAGTAACACTACCACTCTACTGCCACTCTCATGCACACTGGCCCCCCTCCAGCCCCCCGACTATTAGGGCAAGCGGACAATACAAACTGCATTTTCACATTTCTCTTACCTCTCTTCTCACATGGTCTTGTTTCAACTGTGAGATCAGTGAAGACGTAGACACCAGAATCCTGGAATTAAAAGACTAGCCTTCAACCAGAGTCATCAGACTTTACTGAAGCAGAAGGTGAAAAATTCAGTTCAATAGTAAGAATTTCCTCCAGTTACCATGGAACTGCAGATATGATGAATTTCAGTGTAGTGCACTCTCGTGGACTTTTGTTTACTAAGGCACAGGCAAATCACTATATCGTCATTATTATCTCAGAAGATACATAAGGAACTTCTATCACTTTTCTTATAGCATTGTTTCTGACTACTATACGCTGTCATCTTACGCCTAATAACCTGTCTAATTTTACTAGTGTATACTGATTCGATCTGTTAGATTTCTAAGCCTTATTCAGACTGTCTCTTGTTTGATTTGTCTCTTGAAGTCTTTCACAAAATTCTGAATCAATATAACCTATAATGGATACCATATTTGAAAGATTAACGTCAATTCGTGTTCTCTCTACCCTTGTTATTTCTGTTACCTTACATTTAGACTGAGTTATCGCTCTAGAGAAATGATGTTGTCAACTGCACAACCTTTGGAAGTCTTGCGGCGCTTTCCAGATGGAAACGGCATCATCTGCATATTCTAAGTCTGTCATCTTTCTTTGTTACCCAGATATCAAACCTTTTTTTTACTTTTACTATTTGTTGTAAATCATAGGAATATGATCGCTAGATCAAAATTAAGGACGGTAGTTCAATGTAGTATGCAGTTCCTTGCTGATTAAGGTCAATGACCTCTGCCTGTTGGGTTTAATAAAACAAGGTCATCTGGGCATTTACACAAGTGTTCAGGTTCCCTGATTTGGACGTTAAATCCCATAAATAAATTTGTTTGTCGACATAGAATGAAAAACTTGGATACGGAAACCAATATTTACCGATTTCTTCAAAGTAGCATGACTATTCTCATTCTTGTTATAGGATCACAATACAAAAATGTGCATTAAGAAACTGGACATTGATTATTATCATCCAGTCTGACTAGAGCGCTGGCCATCATTATTGGTAATATTAGTATTATTAAGCTTTTGAAGTTGATGGCTTTTTAGACTCGTTTTTTAGAAATTTGTGCTCACTGTGAATGATAATAATAATAATAATAATAATAATAATAATAATAATAATAATAATAATAATAATAATAATAATAATAATAACCCTAGCTCAAATAATAAGAGTTGAATGGTTTCCTATAACTGGGCCTAAGCATAGGTAGCTTCATTGATTTATCTGAATATATGTACGTGTGCATGCAGACAAATAACTAGTTCCTAAATGTTTTCAAAGAGAGACAACTTTTCATGAGAAGGAAGCTCTAGCAGAAGCGTCATTCTTCTTTCCCTTGAATCTGTCTACTTGATGGGGAAGGGTCAGCGATTCCTGTGGTTTCGACTCCTGAAGGACAAATGTCTAATTTTTTTCTCGATCCCAGCAGGGTTTGTCAAAATCATTTTAAGCACTTGATACCTCATAAGTTCATAATTTACATGGCGGTTATCTTTCTTTGGATTCCTTGATGTGATAACTCACTTACCTCCAAATGGAAGTAAGTTTTGCTTATTACTGAAGAACATTGTTACCAGCATCTCAATTCTTTTAAATTTGAAGGGACATCATATTTAACTGAAGATGGTTAGTCAGTCATTTCCATGCAGTCATCCATCTATTCACGTTTTGTAACTCTATCTCAAGTGATTTCAGGTGTTACCACTGCCGAATATAGTATTTTTGACAAGTTAGTCAGTTTCAAAAGCTGAAATTAATTCGCCGAAACTAAGATATTAATCAGTGTTATGAAATGCTTTCTGGAAAATATAATATTATTAACTAAGTGTTGATCGATATACTCACCTGGTCTGTACAATAAAAATTATAAACCAGTCTGACACACAAAGATAAGGGGGTGTTCAACAGCAAGTCTACAATTAGGTTACTACAATTTGGAGTTTCTATTTTCCCAGATTTTAAGCATTAACAAGTGAAATTTATCATATCTTCACGAAATAATCAAATGAAAAGCATGAACATAATTATATCTGCCGACAATGACAGGCAATCACTCAGTAGTGGAAAAAGAACTCACGTCAAACATCTTGAGCGCATCTGCATAGAGGGTATAGTAATTGTAGAAGATTCTGCGCACTTCTTCACCTGTGGATGGAATTGGAAGGGTTACTAGTCTCTGATAGTAAAGGACCAACAGAGCTTCAACAGATCTTACAATCAAAGATGCTTAACGATTACCAAAAGAATATATGCAAATGTTTTGCATAAACCAAAAGGTAAACTGAATATTTATGAAGTCAGCTGAAGTGAATTTTACTAATTATATCTGGATTTGACAAAAAATGCTAAACATTTTCCATTAAACCGTAAAGCTCTTTAGAAGAAAAAATAATACACGATTACAGTTCTGTTAAATTTATAACAACATAAGCCCTATGAATCAACGAAGCTTAATTATCACTTGCTATTATCATAAACGTGGGAAACGTTCAAATGTAAAAGGACTTAAAAGAGCCATTCATTGTACAGGATGCTCCATAGAATAGCTGTTTGATTATGAATTAAGAGGAAATGGAAAGACGAAAATAACATGACAGAAAGCAGAGAAAACTTGTAAGATCCGCGCTTTCATCACCAAATAGAGATTTAACTGACAACTTCAACAGCCAGTAAGAGGGCACCCTTAACATCACATTTCTGTCTGCTCACTGTATCAAAAGCGGATCAGATCTCACCAATAAACGATCGTGTTCTGAGCGTCCTTTGTATGAGTTACAGGTGACCATTCAGGCGACTAGGTAGACGGCATGGTTTTCATCCATGCCCTACTTAACAGCCGACCATTAGTATGGTAATTTGGTTGCTTACCACTGGGTCACTTTCTCACAATCATGGTGCTCACACTAAGCCCTTGGCGACTAATGGACTAAATTCTACTTAACCTACTAAAACAAAGACACTTGACCATAATACAGCACTTAAGCTCTGGCTAACTCTACTGAGAGAGCTTTTTCCATAGTGTGTAAAGAAAAAACTTGGCACTTACATCAAACATAGGTGACTAATGAGCTAAATCTACTGCTTACAAACAATCATGTGAATGCTACAGCATATATGAGATGGCATCAAAGTCTCAAATGCCAGTGTGATAAACTTTCATCTGGTGCCCCCTACCACCATTCTTCTGGACAACTGAGCCATATGTCAGGTTCCAAAGAATGGAGATACAAATCTATCAGCTGAAAGATGTTGCAAGTTTCTACAAGGAGGGCAAAAAAAGTTTGTCCTCGAGGCAATTCTAGACTCCCTCTTCTTAACAACATGCACTAGCTAGAAACCTGCAAAGAACTCCACCAGTTCTTAAAAAAAACATGGAGTTCTCATTGTGATTGAATGCCTGTGGCAGATAAGCCCTTGATCTTCTCACATCCAGACTGGATGACACATTTGTGAGGGCATCCAAGGGCAAGACTTAATCCTCTTTCACACTTCCAGAGCTTGATGTTGATGGGATGCCAGAGAAGGCAGACTTCATCAAGGGGAGTGAGAAACCATAATAGGCAGATCTCTTAGGGGTGGTGGGAAAACACAGAAGGCAGGCCTCTTCACGGGAGTAGGAAGCCACAGAACGCAGACCTCTTTAGGGGTAGTGGTAAGTAACAAAAGGAAGACCTATTCAGATGGAGTGGGAAGCCAGAGAAGGCAAGCCTCTTCAGGGGTAGTGAGAAGCCACAAAAGACAGACCTCTTCAGGGGAGTAGGAAGCCAAAAAAGGCAGGCATCTTCAGGGGGAGTAGGAAGCCACAGAAGGCAAACCTCTTCAGGGGGAGTAGGAAGCCAAAAAAGGGACTGCTTCTGTGGTAGTCAGAAGCCAAAAAAAGGCAGACCTCTTCAAGGGGTGTGGGAAGCCACAGAAGGAAGGTCTCTTTACAGTGATGGGGAAGCCACAAAAGGCAGACCTCTTTAGGGGGAGTGGGAAGCCACAAAATGCAGACCTCTCGAGGGAGGAGTGGGAAGTCAAAAAGGCAGTCCTCTACAGGGTGACTGGGAATATACAGAATGTAGAAATCTTCAGGGGTAGTGGGAAACCACATAAGGTAGACCTCTTCATTGATAGTGGAAAGCCACAGAAGGCAGACCATTTCAGGGGGAGTGCGAAGCCGCAGAAGACAGGCCTCTATGCGAGGAGTGGTAATGCACAGAAGATGGACATCTTCCAGGGGAGTAAGAAGCCATGAAAGGTAGAAATCTTCAGAGGTAGTAGGAAGACACAAAAGGCTAACCTCTTCAGGGAGAGTAGGAAGCCACAGAAGGCAGACGTCTTCAAGGGGAGTGTGATGCCACAAAAGGCTGACTCTTCAAAGGGAGTGGGAAGCCACAGAAGTTAGACCTTTTCAGGTGGAGTTGGAAACCACAAAAGGAAGACCTATTCAAGAAAAGTGGGAAGCTATAGAAGGCGGGCCTCTTCAGGGGGGGTGGGAAGCCACAGAAGGCATTCCTCTTAAGGGGGAGTGGGAAGCCATAAAAGGAAGAATCTTCAAGGGGAGTGGGAAGTGACAGAAGGTATGCCTCTTTACGTAGAGCTGGAAACCACAAAAGGCAGACCTCTTCAAGGGAAATGGGAAGCCACAGAAGGTGGACTTCTTCAGGGGGAGTGGGAAGCCACAAAAGACAGGGTTCGTCATGGGGAGTGAGAAGCCAGAGAAGGCTTGCCTCTTCAAATGGAGAGAGAAGTCACAGAAGGCAGACCTCTTTAAGGGGAGTGGGGAGCCACAAAAGGCAGACCTCTTCAGCTGGAGTGGGAAGCCACAAAATGCAGACCTCTTGAGGGAGGAGTGGGAAGTCCCAGGCAGTCCTCTCCAGGGTGACTGGGATTATACAGAAGGCAGAAATCTTCAGGGGGATTGGGAAGCCACATAGGTAGACCTCTTCATGGGGCGTGGGAAGCCACAAAATGCAGAGCTCTTAAGGGGTAGTGGGATGCAAAAATAAAGGCAGACCTCTTGAGGGAGAAGTGGGAAGCTACAAAAGGCAGACCACTTCATGGGGAGTTGGAAGCCACAAAAGGCAGAACTCTTCACAGTGAGTAGGAAGCCACCAAAAGAAGACCTCTTCAGAGAGAGTGGGAAGCCAGAGAAGGCAGACATCTTCAAAGGGAGTGAGTGGGAAGCAACAAAGGGCAGATCTTCACAAAAGTAGTGGAAAACCTCAGATGGCCTCTTCAGGAGATTGGGAAGCTATAGAAGATAGACCTCTTCAATGGGAGTTGCAAACCACAAAAGGTAGACCTCTTTAGGGAGTGGGAAGCCACATAAGGCAGACCTCTACAGGGAAAGTGCGAAGCTGCAAAAAAACAGACCTCTCCAGAGGGAGTGTGAAGCCACAGAAGGTAGACATCTTCAGGGGGTGTAGGAAGCCACAAAACGTAGAACTCTTCAGGAGGAGTGGGAAGCCACAAAAAGTAGACCTCATCAGGGATAGTGGGAAGCCGTAAAAGGCAGACCTCTTCATGGGAAGTGGGAAGCCATAGTAGTCAGCTCTCTTTAGGGGGAGTGGATGGCTGCAAAAGGCATACCTCTTCAGTGGTAAATGAGAAGCCACAAAAGGCAGACCTGTTTAGTGGGAGTGGGAAGCCACAGAAGGCAAAACTCTTCAGGGGGGAGTGAAAAGCCACTAAAGGCAGACCACTTAAGGGGTAGTGGGAATCCACAAAAGGCAGACCTATTCAGGGTGGAGTGGTAAGCCAGAATAGGTAGATTGGGAGTAGGAAGCCACAGAAAGCAGACTTCTACAGGGAGAGTGGGAAGCCACAAAAGGAAGACCTTTCACAGGGGAGTGGGAAGCCATGGAAGGCAAGTCCCTTCAGGATGATTGGGAAGCCAAAGGAGGTAGACATCTACAGAGGAAGTGGAAAGCCACAAAAAGTAACCCTCTACAGGGGGAGTGAGAACCCACAGAAGGCACACCTCTTCAGGGATAGTGGGAAGCTACAAAATGCAGACCTTTTAAGGGGGAGTATCAAGATGCAGAAGGCAGACCATTTAGGGGGTAGTAAGAAACCACAAAACGCAAACCTCTTCAGGGATAGTGGGAAGCCACAGAAGGCAGATCTCTTCAGGGGAAGTGGGAAACCAGGGACCAGAGGCCGCTTCAGGGAGAGTGTGAAGCCACAATAGGCAGACCTCTTCAGGGGGATAGGGAAGCTGCTGAAGGCAGGCCTATTTAGGGGGAGTAGGAAGCCTATTTAGGTGAAGTGGGAAGCAACATAAGGCAGTGTCGGAAACCTCAAAAGGCAGACATCTTCAGAGGTATCATGAAGTCACAAAAGGCAGACCTCTTTAGGGGGAGTGGGAAGCAACAGAAGCCAGGCCTCTCCATGGAAAATGAGAAGCCACAGAAGACAGGCCTCTTCTGGGGGAGTGGGAAGCCACAGAACGCAGAGATCTTCAAGGGGAGTGGGATGTCACAAAAGTTACATGTCTTTAAGGGGGACTGAGAAGCGACACATAGAAGACCTCTTCAGTGGAGTTAGCAACTGATAACTGAAAAGGCAGACCTCTTCAAGGGGTGTGGGAAGACACAAAAGGTAGTCCTCTTCAAGGAGTCAAGGAGTGTGGGAAGCCACAAATGGATTGTGTGAAGCCACATAAGGCAGACCTCTTTAGGGGTAGAGATAAACCACAGAAGGCATGCCTCTTCAGGGTGGGAAGCCACAAAAGGCAGACCTCGGGGAGTGGGAAGTCACAGAAGGTAGGCATCTTCAGGTGAATTGAGAAGCTAGAGAAGCCAGGCCTCTTGAAAGAGAATGGGAAGCCACAAAAGGCAGACCTCTTCAGAGGGAGTGGGAAGCCATAGAAAGCAGACCTCTTCAGGCTACTTTGGGGGAGATGGAAACCACAAAAGGCAGACCTCTTCAGGAAGAGTGGGAAGCCAAAAACGGTAGACCTCATCAAGGGGAAAGTGAAGCCACAAAAGGCAGAACTCGTCAGGAGGAATATGATGATACAGAAGGCATGCCTCTTGAGGGGTAGTGGGAAGCCATAAAAGGCAGACCTCTTCAGGGTGAGTGGGAAACAGCAGAAGGCAGACCTCTACAGGAGGAGTAGGAGTCCACAGGTGGCAGAATTCATTAAGGTGAGTGAGAAGCCAAAGAATGAACATCTCTTAGGGAGAGTTGGAATCCACAAAAGTCAGAACTCTTTAGGGTGAGTGGGAAGCAACAGGAGGCAGGTCTCTTCAGGGGGAGTGGGGGTCACAGAAGGCAAACCTCTTCATGCAGAATAGGAAGCCACAAAATGCAGACTGCTTCAAAGGGAGTGGGAAACCATAGAAGGTACATCTCTTCAAGGGGAATGGGAAACCTCAAAAAGTAGACCTCTTGAAGGGCAGTGGTCAGCAAGAAAAGGCAGACCTTTTCAGTGGTAGTTTGAAGCCAAACTACCACTGGGGTGTGGGATGTCATAGAAGGAAAACTTCTTTAGGGGAAGGGGAAGCCACAGCACACCTTGTCAGTGGGAGTGGGAGGCTACAGAAGGCAAGCCCTCTTCAGTCAGATAGGGAAGCCACAGAAGGCAGACCTCTTCTGGTGGAGTGGGAAGTCAGAGAAGGCAGGTCTATTTAGAGGGAATCAAAAGCCACAGAAGGCAGACCTATTCAGATGAAGTGGGAATCTACATAAGGCAGAATACTTCAGGGAGAGTTGGAAGTCACAAAAAGCAGACTTCTTTAGGGGTGATCAGAAGCCACAAAAGGCAGACATCTTTAGGAGTGGGAAGCCACTGAAGCCTGGCCTCTTAAGGGAAAATTGGAAGCCACAGTAAGCAGCCCTCTTCAAGAGGAGTGGGAAGCTAGAGAAGGCAGACATCTTCAAGGGGAGTGGAAGGTCACAGAAGATAGACATCTTTAATGGTGAGTGGGAAGCCACACAAAGTAGACCTCTTCGATGGAGTTGGCCACTGCAAAAGGCAGATGTCAGCAAGGGGAGTGGGAAGCCACAAACTGGGGAACAACAAGAGGCAGACCTCGACAGGAGGAGTGTGATGCTACAGAAGGCATGCCTCTTCAGAGGTAGTGGGAAGCCACAAAAGGCAGACCTCTTTATGGGTAGTGGGTAGACACAGAATATAGACCTCTTCAGTGGGAAAGTGAAGCCACAAAAGGCAGACCTCGTCAGGGAGAGTGTGAAGCCTCCTCAGGGGTAGAGGGAAGCCACAAAAAGGCAGACTTCTTTAGGGGAATTGGGAAGCCACATAAGCCAGGCCTTTTCAGGGGGAGTCAAAAGCCACAGAATGCAGACAACTTCAAGGGGAGTAGAAGGTCACAAAAGTTAGACCTCTTTAAGGGGAATGGGAAGTCACAAAAGGTAGACTTCTTAGGGGGAGTTGGAAACTGCAAGAGACAGACTTGTTCAGAGTGAGTAAGAAGCTACAAACGCCACACCTCTTTAGGGGTAGTGGGAAGCCACAAAAGGCGGCCTTCTTCATGAGGAGTGGGAACCCACAGAAGGCAGAATTCTTTAGAGGGATAGGGAAGCCATAAAAGGCAGAAGTGGGAAGCCACAGGAGGCAGGCCTCTCCAGATGGAGTGGGAAGCAACAGAAGACAGTCCTATTTAGGGATAGTGAGAAGTCACAGAAGACAAACCCCTTCAGGTGGAGTGGGAAGCCACATTAGGCAGAAAACTTCAGGGAGAGTGGGAAGCCACAGAAGGTAGACCTCTTTAGGGACAGTAAGAAGCCACTAAAGGGAGATGTATTAAGGTTTAGTGGGAAGCCACAGAAGGCAGACTTCGTTCGTCAAGAGGAGTGGGAAATCACAAAAGGTATAATTCTTTAAGGTGAGTGGGATGCCCGAGAAGCTAGACTTCTTCAGGGAGAGTTGGAAACCACAAAAGGCAAAACTCTTCAGGGGGAGTGGAAAGTCACACATGGTAGCCTATTCAGAGTTAGTGGGAAGCCACAAAAGGCAGACCTTTTCAGGGGGAGGGGGAAGCCACTGAGGGCAGACTTCTTCAGGGGGAGTAGAAAGCAACAAAAGAGACCTCGTCAGGGGGACTGGAAAGCCAGATAAGGCATGCCTCTTCAGAGGTAATGAGAAGTCACAGAAGACAGGACTCTTCAGAGTGAGTGGGAAGCAACAGAAGGCAGGATTCTTCAGGAGCATTGGGAGGACGCATAAGACACACAACTTCAGAAGGAGTGGGAAGCCACAAAAGACAGACCTCTTCAGGTTGAGTGGGAAATCACAGAAGGCAGACCTATTTAGCAGGAGTGGTAAGTTAAAGAATGCAGACTTCTTAATGGGGATTTGGAAGCCAAAGAAAAAGGCAGTCCTCTTCAGGGGAAGTGGAAAGCTACTAAAGGCAGACCTTTTAAGGGAGAATGGGAAGCCACAGAAGGCAGACCTGTTAGGTGGCAATAGTAAGCCACAAAAGGCAGATCTCTTTAGGGGGAGTCAGAAGCAACAGGAGGAAGGGCTTTTCAAAGGTAGCGGGAAGCCACAGATGGCAGACCTCCTCAAGGGGAGTGAGAAACTACAAAAGACAGACCTCTTCAGGGGAAGTGGGAGGCAAGAAAGGGCTGACCTTTTCAGGGTAGATTGAAGCTTCAGGGAGAGTGGGTAGCCACAGAAGGCGGGCATCTTCAAGGGAAGTGGGAAGCCACTGAAGGCAGATCTCTTCTGGTGGAGTGGGAAGCCAAAATAGGCAGACCTCTTTAGGGGGAGTTGGAAGCCACAGAAGGAAGGCCTATTCTGGCGGAGTGATAAGCCACAGATGGCAGACTTCTTCAGGTGGAGTGGGAAGCCACACAAGGCAGAGCTCTTCAGGGAGAGTGGGAAGCCACAAAAGGCAGACCTCTTCAGGGGACTCAGATGCCATAGAAAGAGGACATCTCAAGGAACGTGGGAAGCCTCAAAAGGTAGACCTCTTTAAGGGGAGTGGGAAGCCATAGAAGGCAGATTTCTTCAGGGGGAGTTGGAGACCACAAAAGGCAGACCTCTTCAGCGGGGTTGGTAAGCCGCAAATGTAAAACCTCTTCAGGGGTAGAGCGAAGCCACAATAGGCAGACCTCTTTACGGGGAGTGAGAAACTACACAAGACAGATCTCTTTAGGGGGAGTTGAAAGCCACAGAATCAGGTCTCTTCAGGAGCAGTAGGGACCCACAGAAACCTAGCCTCTTCATGGGTAATTAGAAGCCAAAAAAGGCAGACCTATTCAGGAGTAGTGGGAAGCTACAGAAGGCAGACCCCTTTCAGGGGGAGTGGGAAGCCACAAAAGGCAGACCTCTTTAGTGGGAAGAGGAAGCCACAAAAGGCAGATCTCTTCAGGGCTAGTGGGAAGCCACAGAAGGCAGCCCTCTTCAGGTTGAGTGGGAAGCTATGTAAGGTAGAACTCTTCAGGGTGAGTGGGAAGCCACAGAAGTCAGGCCTCTTCATGGGGAGTGGGAAGGCACAGAGGGCAGGGGTCTTCATGGGGAGTGGGAAGCCACAGAAGGCAGACATCTTCAAGTGGAGTCGAAGGCACAAAAGGCAGACCTCTTCAGAGGTAGTGGGAGGTCACAGAATGTAGACCTGTCCCTGAAGAGTGGGAAGCCATAAAAGGTAGACCTCTTCAGCAGGAGTGGGAAGTCACAGAAGGCAGACCTCCTTTTGGGAAGTGGGAAGCTACAGAAGGCAGGCCTCTGCAGGGGGAGGGGAAGCCACAAAAAACAGACTTCTTTAGGGGGGAGTGGCAATCCGTAAAAGGCAGACCTCTTTAGTGGGAGTTTGAAGCCACAGGAGGCAGAACTCTTCAAGGGGAGTGGGAAGTCACAGAAGGCAGACCACTTTATGAGGGGAGTGGAAGCCACAAAAGGCAGAAATCTTAGGGACTTTTGGAAAACACAAAAGGCAGACCTGTTCAGGGGGAAGTGGCTAGCTACTAATGGCAGACTTCTTCAAGGAGTGTGGAAAGCCAAAAAAAGCAAACTTCTTTATGATGAGTGTTAAGCCACAAAAGGGGGACTCTTTCAGAGGGATTGAAGAGACTCAGAAGGCAGACCTCTTCAGAGAGAGTGGGAAGCCACAAATGCAGACCTAATTAGGGGCTGTTGGAAGTTACAGAAGGCAGGCCTTTTCAGGGAGATTTGGAGGCCCTGGAAGGCAGACCTCTCTTTGGGGGGAGTGGGTGGGGGAAGGGAAAAAAACAAAAAAAAAAAACAAAAAAAAGCCCCCCCAAAAAAAACAAAAAAAACAGACCTCTTCTGGGGGAGAATGAAGCCACAGAAGGTAGACCTATTCAAGGGGAGTGGGAAACTACAGAACGTAGAGCTCTCCAGGGTGAATGGGAAGCCACAAAAGGCAGATCACTTCAGGGGCAGTAGGAAACTACAAAAGGTAGACCCCTTCAGGTGGAGTGGGAGTGTCACAAAAGGCAGACCTCTATAGCGGGAGTGGGAAGCCACAAAAGGCAGCCTTCTTCAGTGGGAATGGGTAGCCACAAAAGGCAGACCTTTTTTGGGGGGGTAGGAAGTCACAAAAAAGAGCAGTCATCTTCAGGGTGAGTGGGAAGCCACAAAAGGCAGACCTCTTCATGCGAGTGGGAAGCCACAAAAGGCAGACCTCTTCAAGCGAGTGGGAATCCATAAAAGTCAGACCTCTTCATGCAAGTGGGAATCCACAAAAGGCAGACCTCTTCATGCGAGTGGGAAGCCACAAAAGTCAGACCTCTTCATGCAAGTGGGAACCCACAAAAGGCAGACCTGCTCAGAGGGAGTGGGAAGCCACGGAAGATAGACCTCTTCAGGAGTATGAAGCCACAAACTCAGAACTCTTCTGTGGAAGCTGGCTATGCCATGTCCTGACTTACATCTGCTCTGGCCTTCCCTCACATCATTTACTGATTGGACACCTACAAAATCTCCTCCAGTTCCTAATTATGGAGTACTCCTTCTCTCTAAGTGCCCGTGGCAGATGAGCCCTCGATTTTCTCAACACCACTCTTGAGGACGCATCTCGGAGGGCATGCTGGAACAAGCTAGAATCTTATCTCATATTGCCAGCTTGATGCTGATGGAAGCCACAGAAAGGTGACCTCATTAGATGGCTGTACCATCTCCTGACTAACATCTGCTCTAGCCTTCCCATAGCTAAAGGTACTCCCATGGTAAACAGTGAAGAAAATAGACGAGTTGCCATCTGTGAAGCAAAGGACGACCAAGGCGGCCACACAAATGTGACTAAAGGGGGGCTGTGTTATGCATCATTTAATATAAGTTTGACAAAGCAGCCAGAACTGTTCTTCTTATTGCAGATGAAGGGATAAAAAAAGAGCTGGATGGCCACCCAAGGAAGTAACACTGTCTGCTAAAGCACCAACAATGCCTACTCCACCAGGTTCTAAGTTGCTATCAATGCCTCTGGCAAAAATATCCTGAAGGACATGGGCGTCATTTTCTTAACACTTATGTTTAACTTCATTTTTCTCCCCTCTTAAACTGAGCCAATCATAAAAGTATTAAACTGCTATTTAGACATAGTAAATCCTCCGTAACCACTTTCCCATCTACATATCGTAGCACAAGCTTCTTCTTCATTAACTATTTTAATTATTCTAAACAACTCATCTTTGCCACTCTGTTGATTCAGTCATGAGTTTTTTACTAGACCACTGAATGCCATATTTATTTCTTCTTTCCTTTCAACTCATTACATATCTGTTTCATAACAAATTTGATTTACATCTCTTTCACTTTGTCTAAACTATCATTACTCTTCCTTACCAATCTTTCCTCGTTCAGATTCCTACTTGACACCTCCCCTGTCTAATAACAAGCTGGGTAACCACTCAACCTCTTAATTACCCTCATTATACCCTCAAATGTATTTCCAGGAACCTCTTCAAAGTTAAACTAATCTTTTTCAATCTACCATCATTCGGCTCCCTTGTCTCCCACATTAAAGAAATATTCAGAACAATATCCACCCAGTTCAGGATTAATACCAAAAGAGATAGCTCGGTGGTCTAATCACAATCTATCGTTGTTTGTAAGCCAGGCATTGGTTTGAAGCCTGCCTGAGATGAAGCACTAATCAATTCTAATCCCCCTTATTGTGCAAGTTATTCTCAAGGATGCTAAACAATAATGAACAATATATATAGCAAACAATAAATCATTGCTATAGTATTCAGTAGTCCAATGTCCAAAAGTCTATGCTGGGAGACTTCTCCCTGATTGCGACAGTAAACATTGATTAGAATGTAATATATAGAATAGCTATTAATGAATATAGTAGATATTAAATTTTTTTTTATAAAATTCACAGAATTGGATATAAAATAATACTGAAAAGAAAATTCACAGATTTTCCATTATTTTATGAATATATATAAATAAAGACAGAAGCCTGGTATACTGGTGGATTTCTAGTCTGATTTTGCTGAAATCAAGGCTTGAACAATTTTATGTGCCACGGTTCATAAAGATCAGATACATCATACTCGTATCTTTTAGTACACCCTATATTTTAACCATTTGCTTTCTTATCTGACTAAGCTAAGTGATTCATGTGTTACCTTAAAGCAATGCCCTGTTAGATTATAATTCTTCGAATTTGGAGGGTATTTAACATCTCTGGAAAAAGGAAAAGAAACCGAGGTTAGAGACTATAAGAACATTTCCATTCTTCTAAATAACATTCTTGTGTTTACCTTGAAGTGAGTTGGCCAGTTCCTTTTCGTGTTTGCTTCTACAATATTCAAAGTCATTAGTTTGGCGATTGACGTAGGAATTGATATTGAATTCGTCTAAAGAAGCTGAATAAACTTTCTAATGAGATCTTGTCAGATGCCTGGGAGAGCAAAATGGTGCTTCTGTCAACAACACCTTTTGGATGAAAAACAAGATTTCATGAATAAAAGAAAGAATCATATTAGCAAACTTTAGAGCCAATATCGTTGAATTTCACAGGTTTTCAAAATGCTCAATGATATTTAAAGTACAAAACCTTGTTTAAGTCCATTCACATATAAGCAAACAATTCAGCAGAGATATACTAACCTAGCCCACAAACTGAATTTGGTTTAGATGACAGAGAAAGAGAGGTAACATCTCCTGGTTGAGCCTTCTTGACCTTCCACTCGATGTCGGCAGAATTCCTTAAACATTTCTCGATCTTAATTTGCCTTGCATCAGAAACCACCTCACCATCTTCCCTTGTGTACCAGGCTAGGATCTGGATAACAGAACGATTTTATAGTAAGGTGCTACGTCATGTATTTCAAACGTAAACTGAACTTACTATCGCTTCAATTAGATCCTTCAAATGCTTCATCTTTCCCATGATGATAATAAGACAAGAATAGTGTCAACATAAGCAAGGACAGTAATGTGACAAAATGATTTTTACTACATGGGACTGATATTTATGATTCAGCCTCAGATTAGGGGAAATGTTAGCATAGATTCCCTCACAAATTTTTCTTGGTGATCAGATAATCCAAATGGTGAAAATATGAAATAGCACTTGAAAAACTCAATTTCATATTGAATGATCTCACAAAGCGACGGTCCTTAGCTCACTTGGGTCATAAAAACTGGTGATATTCACGAAGGACATCTAAGGAAGACTTGTTCTCCTTGAGTAGCCTCCTTACATACTTAATTTCCGGAAAAGCGAAGGACCAAAGCCCAAAGGAGCCAGAGCTGGTTTATATATAATCCCTCAAATTGTACCTACGTAGACTCATACGTCATAAAATGAGGCATTTGCCTGAATTTGAGTTAGGAGTCAGGCAACGTCAGGAGATCAGAACAGGTTAGTATAGATGATCGGGTTGTCTTCATACCAAGGTGGTTTGGAAGCTTACGACTTGTATAATCATAATAATCTTTTCGCTCTTAGCCACCAAATAGTATTGCGTAACATTTTGGGAAATAGAACGACCTTAAGAACATTTGTTGATCTTTCAAGGTTTGTCAAGTTTGTTTCTTTGAAGGTGAAGGAGAGAAGCAGGACTGGAGACACTCTCTGCAAATCCGAAGTTTTGTTTGTTTGTTGTCTGGTGTTTTTACGTTGCATGGAACCAGTGGTTATTCAGCAACGGGACCAACAGCTTTACGTGACTTCCGAACCTCGCCGAGAGTGAACTTCTATCACCAGAAATACATCTTCACCAATGCCAGTGCATTTATTTCTTGAGAAAGGAATTTTTATTTCATAATTAAGATTACCAATAAAACACATTACATGTGACTTGATGATTGTAAATTTTACGTTGATTATTATTGTTGAGCTTTTGTATGTATATTGCATTTTGGATTTTGATACCTTGTGTTCAATCATTTATGATCCATGGTAAGTTTATAGACCCGGGGTAATGGGTTTCATCTTCAAGGTATCTGTGAAATTTGATAATAGGTGGCTAAGTTGGAGACAGATTGCAGTGCTGGGCGATATAGAAAAAGTCGGGATGCCAATTTGGAGGTTGCGTCACTACAGTCTTGTGGTTGCAGGAGACTCAGGTTTTCACGACTGAGCGCGAAAAAGAAGTCGGTACCTGTCGCCGGTAGAAGAGAAGTCGCAGAACAGTGCAAAATCCACAGGTGAAATCCACTGATGAAATTGTGCATTAATTATCTTCATGTAACATTTTAATTTCTCTGTTGTTCTTAATGTCTAATACTGCAAATGACGAGTTTAGTTTTATTTTAACTTTCATTTGTTCTCACATATATATATATATATATATATATATATATATATATATATATATATATATATATACTACATATATGGGGATACAATCCACAATGAAGTAAATTCCTCTTGTAGTTTAAAATATATATTACTTGTATAGGATTAAAGCTTTCGACCATCAACTGTGGTCTTGTTCACTTAGTGAACAAGACCACAGTTGATGGTCGAAAGCTTTAATCCTATACAAGTAATATATATTTTAAACTACAAGAGGAATTTACTTCATTGTGGATAGTACCTGGCTTCTGCATATACATATATATATATATATATATATATATATAGATGATATATATATACTATATATATATATATATATATATATATATATATATATAAATATATATATATGTATATACATATATATATATATATATATAGATATATATGCATATATATATATGTATATATATATATATATATATATATATATATATATATATATATATATACATATATATATTATATTTATATACATATACATATATCAGATATATATATATATTAGATATACATATATATAATATATATGTATATACATATATATATATATATATATATATATATATATATATATACCTTTATATATATATAGATATATATATATATATATATATATATATATATATAATATATATATATATATATATATGAGAACAAAGGAAAATTAAAATGAACTTAACTCGTCATTTGCAGTATTTGACATTAAGAACAACAGAGAAATTAAGATGTTACATGAAGATAATTAATGCACAATTTCATCAGTGGATTTCACCTGTGGATTTTGCACTGTGGATTTTGCACAAAACAGCTAAGATACAGCTACTCAATTTCCTGCCCCAGATGTAGGCTACTACAATGGTCATTGCAGTGGAGTTCCTTTCCCCCCTCAGGAGAGACAGACACACGAGAGAGCATGTGAATTAGGAACATTTTATACTCTTCATTCAAATGCCAGAATGCAGTCCAAGAGAGAGAGAGAGAGAGAGAGAGAGAGAGGAGAGCGAGAGAGAGAGAGAGAGAGAGAGAGAGAGAGAAATGGGATGGAGGCGATGTTGTGACTGTTATTTGGATCAATCCGAATCATCGCCTTGAGTTCTAAAGTAAAATTTAAAACTGAAAGACAGTTATGTCCAGATTACATCCTGGTTTAAGAACCAAATGCCAAGTTATTTTAGATTATTGTGATTAACCGAAAAGAATACAAGTTCTATATACTATAATATAAAATATATATATAATTATATATATATAATGTATATATATATAGTATATATAATATATATATATAATAACATATCAGTATCTAGTATATGTTGATTAATCGTTATACCAAATAGTTATTTTTACTTAGTATTAACTATATAAGTATATACTATATATATATAATATATATATATATATATATATATATATATATATTATATATCATATTATAATATATATATATATATATATATATATATATATATTAAATTATATATATATATATTATAGAATATTGGATCAATCCCGAAGCATCGCCTTGGAGTTCTAAAGTAAAAATTTAAAACTGAAAGACAGTTTTATGTCCAGATTACATTCCTGGTTTAAGGAACCAAATGGCCAAGTTATAGATTATTGTGATAACCGGAAAAAAATAACAAGTTCTATAACTATATATAAATGATTATTATTATATATATATTAATATATATTATATATAATTATTATATTATTATTTTATTTATTATTAATTTTATTAATTATTATTATTATTAATATTATTATTTTATTATTATTATTTTTTTTATTTAATATTTTTTTTATTTTTTTTTTAATTAATTTGTTTCTCTGTATTCGCTCCTAGCCCTTTCACTGTTATTCTGTGTTTCTGTTTTTACTCTGTTTTTATTTTTAATTTATTAAAAGGTTTTTAATTTTGGTGTTGGTAAACATTGTGTGTATCTTTTTACTTATACGCAATTGATGTGTAATCGTTTCAGCCTGGAAAATGTATCAAGTTAATACGAAACGTCGGCGCTAATAAATGGATGAAAGACAAATCGTTTCTCCCTACTCCAATATGTCTATCCCTGAGTGATTGCTCCTGTCTCCATACTACTTATATATAATTATATATATAAATATATATATATATACAATATGTAATTATATATTGTATATAATATATATAAATATTATATTATATAAGAATAATATATACGGTATATATATATATATATAATATATATATCTATAAATATATATATATAATATATATGATATATATATATATATATATTATATATATATATATGTATATATAATGGTAATATATATATATATAATATATAATATATATATATTACATAAATATATATATATTATATATATTATATATTATATATATATATATATATAATACAACATATATATATATTATATATATATATATATATATATATATATATATATATATATATATATTTAGTATCTAGAACTTGTATTCTTTTCGGTTAATCACAATAATCTAAAATAACTTGGCATTTGGTTCTTAAACCAGGATATAATCTGGACATAACTGTCTTTCAGTTTTAAATTTTACTTTAGAACTCAAGGCGATGCTTCGGATTGATCCAAATAACAGTCACAACATCGCCTCCATCCCATTTCTCTCTCTCTCTCTCTCTCTCTCTCTCTCTCTCTCTCTCTCTCTCTCTCTCTCTCTCTTGGACTGTATTCTGGCATTTGAATGAAGAGTATAAAATGTTCCTAATTCACATGCTCTCTCGTGTGTCTGTCTCTCCTGAGGGGGGAAAGGAACTCCACTGCAATGACCATTGTAGTAGCCTACATCTGGGGCAGGAAATTGAGTAACTGTATCTTAGCTGTTTTGTAGGTTGTATGTCGGAGACAGACAAACAGAGAGAGAGAGAGAGAGAGAGAGAGAGAGAGAGAGAGAGAGAGAGAGAGAGAGGATTTAAAAAAAAATGAGTGATTATTACTCCTTCAAAACGTCCACCATCATGTCAGTATTCAAATAGAAAAAGGCCTTGTCAGCGTAATCCTCATTTTCTTTATGATTTGTTATCACATTATATCTTCTCAGTTTTCTTTTTCTCTGCCTCTTTCATGAATTCTTGCACTTAATAATGTTCATGATAAAGTAATGACACTTGCCACAGGAATACCACCACCAAGGAAACCCAGGAGGCGACCAAGAGGCTCCTCTGCACAAATTGAAAGGGAAAGCTCAGACGCTGAGGAAAATGAATGACACGCAAAGCAACCTCGGCCTTATCCTAGGGAGTCTGTTTTTATGTTGGCAAGCAGTCCTAACTGATGCGCCAGAAGGCATTCTTATAATTCTGAAAATGATCAAATGGTATGCTAGATTAGGAGAGAAAAAATGGGATTTCGGGCTGTATTGCTATTTCCAGTAATTTTATCCAGGATTAATAGAGTGCTCTATCAAATATGATTTTATCAATCCAAACTTAGGTCCCCTGGTCATCTCCTTTAGATATGGACCAGTGCCTTCGGTTATCTTTGCTTAAGGTGATTACCAAGTTTAGAAGACCATGATATTAGAGAGAGAGAAGCACCATTATTTACCGTAGATGCCGCGCTTCCATTACATAATGTAGTGACTTAAGAACTACCTCCTTCAGGGGTCCCAGTACCTGCTGTTGAGGTGATCTTCTCTGTCAGTCACTGAGAACAGCTTCACCATCAACAAGAATCCCAGGGCTGTTAGTAATTCATCCTTAAACGTGATTTCACCTTCCCAGCTTTATGTTGAAAGCTAGTCCATTTGTAGAGCGCGGATTTTGAATGAAAAATAGATTAAGGTAGCAAGAAAATAAAAAATATTTTCAAGGTGAGCCCTTTCATTTTATAGTTTACTGTGATGTGCGGCTATCCAGGTTTGCCTGAGTGCCAAAAAGATAAGGAAATTTTGGGCTCTTTCTGGGAGGGAAATAGACCAGACTTTGAAAGTGTAGGGCCAAAGTCATTCATGAAATAGGCCCAAGATTTCAGTGGAAGTCATCGCCTAGTACTGTATACTGTCAGTGGAAGGACTAATTGCCTTCACCAAGACAACTAACTACTGTTCAGTTTTAAGCAATTTCTTTCTAAAATATTTCTGTGCGTAAAGGCTGAATGACGTCGTACTTTGCATAATCCAGCAACTTTACGAGCAGATATTAGGTGGATCATTATAATTCTTATAAAACGCAAATCTCCATAATTTAATTATCGGTGAAATGAACGCAGTCTGCCCATTTTGTGTCAGTCTGACGATTTCTTCTTCTGAAACTCTCATGTCGACAAAATTGTTTGACTAATCTGGAATGATCTTCTGAAGTTTTGTATTTTGAAATCAAGTACCTGTGACCTCTCTCTTAATAAGATTAATCAAACGGTATGATGGTTTTTCCATTCAAACAGTCAAAACCCTGACTTGTGGAAAGATGTTTGGCTATAGCCACATAGTACTGTATCTTTTTATGGTGCCATAAGAATTTCTAGTGAGTATCCTTGCAGCTAAAATGAAGGTAGTACTGTAAATCTAGAAATAAATCGGCAGGACGACAGACACTCACCATGGCTGTCGGGGAGATGCTGTGAGGAAGAGCCAATGGAATGTTCAGGACGCCGGTGACTTTCCCGTCCGGTGAAGCTTGCAGAGGCTCCACCAGGTGTTCTTCACTGAAGGGCAATTCGCTGGGCGTCAGCTGATACTCTTTTGTACTGGTGTGTTGAATTTGTCCTCGAGAAATAACCTGAAAGTTTAAAATTCAGACATTTTTTCATGATATAACCAGAGAAGCTTTCCATTTTTTAAAAACTACGATGCGTTTAATGTAAGAACCCTCGTGTCTTAATATTCTCATTATCTACGATTTCTATTCCTTCATATTTGAGTACAATTGAAGAATCCAAAATAAGAATATTTAAAATTACTGAAACATAAAACTGACTGTTTTACACGAAATCATAATAATGTTTATAATTGTCGTTATATGACAAAACTGAAGATGAGCTCTCAAATTCTGAAATACACAACAATATTCCCCCCCCCCCATACCACTCCTCTCTCCTCTCCTCCTCTCTCTCTCTCCTCTCTCTCTCTCTCTCTCTCTCTCTCTCTCCCTCTCTCTCTCTCGTGTCCATATACTCCTTCTTCTGTGTAACACAGCAAAGCAAATGGTAGTATCTTAGTTCAAACAGCATCTAACTTTGATGACTAAGATTTACCATTTCCAGACGAAGATAAACAACAAGCAGAATTTGTGAATGAAGAATATGACTTGAATTACTTAAGCGAGGCCAAGAAAACGTCAAAAAATGTTATCATGAGTCTTCCTAGACTGTGACTCTGCCGTAGAACTAGAAAATAGAAGGTCCAAACCTATCAGCAAAACCTCCAACGCCCAGAATGTTCACTCTTGGATCATTTAACAGGACATATTGGCATTTTACGTCATGAGAAGTGGATGGTGGTAGAGGAGCGACAGCCTATGCATCCATGTTGTGCATGAAAGAACTTATCTCAGACCACAAATGAGGCATTTTTTCGCAGTACATTTCCGTAACATATTGTTCGTCCTAATGATACTGAGTTCCAAAGTTCAGTAAACGCCTCTAGGTCATTAAACTTGAATGGCAGAGATGGAGGTACAAAAAAAAAAAAATGAGCATCCAAGCCTCGAAGGAAAAGATCTTTACAAACAAGGCCGTTTAAATTCACCTAATTAATAAGATGTTATTTGTAAAGATTTTATATATCTGACCAACATCGTTTATTATCCATTTTGATTACTAATCTTAGCTTGGGGCTCCGCTCAAGTGATGGTCAAATCTGTTTTACTGACTATACCACGTTCTGCTATCGTTCGTTAGCACAAGAAGAATACAGTCAGCAATTACTGAAAGTTTAGGTAATTTTCATATTTAAAACTGTTAAAAATAGAACATGATAAAGATTTTCTGTCAAAAGTTTCAAATGAGTTCTAGAGCGCAAATTTACTGAAAACCAATGGATAAGAAGTTGGATACCATTTACAAGATTCGACACAGAGTGAATTTTTTAACCGCTGAGGAATGCCGTTTGGACTCTTGCCATGAGGAAGAGAGACACGTCTGCATTTCTCTTTTCTTTCTTTTTTTTTTTTGCAAAATAAACCTTTATGATTCTATATGTAGGGTTGACAAAAGAACTAAGCAATCAAGACAGCAACTGCATCTCAGTAATGGCCAAGAGCTTACCTGGACAGTTATCTTTGCAGATGGCTGGCTGGCTGCGAACAACAATGTCAAAGAATGTTCCAAAGACTTATTTGGAGAGCATTTAAGCTCCTCCTCCGGGGAAAAGATTAATATTGATGAATTGGAAGGCGAATAGAAATGTTCCACATTCTTTGAGAACGAAGCAGCCTCCAGGTCAGCACGGTAGTTGAGTGTTTTCATCTGGAAAAGGGATACGAGTCTAAAGAAGAACGTTTTCGGTCCAAGTGTGCTCCCAGGTTTAGGCACCTATTAATTCTGTAGCTAATTCTAGCATTGTGAGATACAGCACTGCGAATGAAAAAGCGCTGCTCATGGATTTGGAGGGCAATTTGGATATCACAGATAATAAGAGAAACAAAAGTGACAAGGTCTGACATTAACAAAAAATAGGGGAAATATTAGATCTCACAGAAATTATTGCCAACTGCATGGACAGCTAGTGTTAATCAAAGAGATGATATGTCATGTTAATCAGGTGACTGCTATTGAAAAATCAGATAAGCTTCTTGGAAAGTTCCTTATTTTGTCTGAGGAAAGCAACTGTCCCAGACATGCACGGATATATTAAAACAATTTAGTAATTACACTAATTCTGTCACACTCACAAATACCTACTTTAGTCATGATATGGAAGCCAATTTTGTAAACAAATTGCAAGTATTCTGAGGTCAAGCCACTTGCGCATTTCAACTGACAAGGGCTTCTAAACTTACTGACAGAAGATAATTTGCTGCAAATGTTGTATACTCCTGAACTAAGAAAAGTGAAATCCTACTCTTTGCTATCAACTCGTAGCAGGGTAACAGAATGTTTATTATATCTCAGTCATGCATACTAAACCTGCTTAACCAAGACAAAAGTATTACAGAATATGAAATAGCGTAAAATTTGCTAAAACAAGACTTACAAATATCCTGTTTGACTTATAATTGGGAAGAACTGCAGTGATAACTCCATCATCAGGTGTTGTCATGTTTTTGCATTTTCCAGCCGCACACACCTCTAGTTGTACACCACTGGCTGGAGCACCATCAGGCTGTTCTGCTCTGACCTGCGTTTTCATAGTAAAGAAACATTTCAATTCATATATGTCACAAAATTAAAATTAGATTTCTACATTAATTCTCAGACAAGCTTGCATTCAAATAGTAGGTCCACCTATCAATATTTTCTTTATTTTCTCTGCACTCAGAAGAAATCCAGCTGGAGTAGCTTTCCATCAATAAGTTACCTTAACAGTAAATGGGAGGTTAGGCTTCATATAGTTGTCAACATAAAGCTCCCTCAGATCAACAGGATTTCTTGTTATGGATACAGAAGAAACTGCAGACCTTTGGACACCTGTACCCTCCTCCTCAAAGGTAACTTCTACAGGCATGTAATTAACATGGCAATCAATCACTTGCATCTCTTCAGTGGTGAATTCAAAATCCTGGCAACCTGTGATCTGGAATCCAAATTTGACATATAAACTTCTTACGATATTTAAACGAACATCACTTATAAGGAATGTACTGAAAAAACTCATAATATTAGTAAAGAACAATTAAAATACTAATTAATACAGAAAGGGGCAAAAACTACTTTATAGGTACACAGTACGCCGTCAAGTAGTGTTAGAGAACATCAATTTGACAGGAATACGTACAGCACAGTCGAAATCCACTTATAACTCTCTCTTGGTTACTTTTGAAATGGATAAGTCACTGTCATTTCTGGCTGGGCCAGATGTACTTGTCATGCAGAATTCCCTTTATGTAGCTGCGATTTATATGAATTTAGTATCAAGGGGCATTTTCAGCTTGAATTTGGAAAGTATAAAGAGACCACATGTTAGTTTGTGTCAAAACAATCATAGATAGTCGTGCTGTATGTACTTAGCTATTCAATGCATGGCACTGTTAAACCCAAGAGGTCGAATAATGGCCAGAATAGAAGCCCATTGGGCAGAAGTTTTTCCAAAGGGAAAATCCTGATATTCGAGAGCACAAAAAGGCACATGAAACTTAGTGTCAAAACTATCACGAACAGCCACGGGTATAGTACATAGCTACCTTTGACACCATTCTCAGCAAAATTTTCGAAGGAATATCAAAAGTGAAACTAAGGCTCATAAGTGATTCTCGTTAATGTCGTTCAGCCAATGGAGGTGTTCCTCCTCACCTGAAGATCAGCCTTAAACGTCATGACTTTGATAGGCTTAAAGTGGCTTTATTCTCCTTTAATCTTAGCGGCTTATTACTGACCTGAGTCTTTTTTACATCTTTTTATTCTGTTGATGTCGTTTGCTTAGAATGCCTTAAAGGTGACAAATAGTGCTCTCTTTTGGTTTGTTTCCCATGGCCATAATACTGGGCTCCTTTTATGTATATATACACATACATATATGCACTATGAAAAAATTGTTAGGAGAGGGTAGAAAGTCTGGTGGAAGAGAGAATACGAACGGAAGTACAGTAAAAGGATTGAAAGGGGTTGCAGCTAGGGGCATAAGGACGCTGCAAAGAACCTCAAGTAATGCCTATAGTGACCACGTGAGGTTCACTATAGTCATCATCCCCTTCAGGGCTGAATTTAATAGACCCCTGGTTTTTTTATCTTTCATATTAAATCATTTCTAGCCCCCTGTAGAGTCTCCTGAGCAAAACATACCTTGTTAAAAGTAATCGATCATTTTCTTTCTATTATTTCCTTTTTGGTGCTTCAAAGCTTCTTATCGCTTCCTATACTTAGCGGTGAGTTGATCTCAACAGCTCATGTCTCAGTCATAATATAGAACGAGTGCTTCTCTAAATTCGTGATCTTTCCACATTGCAGTGAACATGTTTAGAGAACCATTCATACTCGTCTGTGCCTCAAAGAAAGTAACAAATACTGGACTATGTGGCATAATTATACTTTCGTGTGAAAACAGTTGTTAGAATATGTAGTTTACAATTTAACAACCAAACATATATTAGTTCTGTCTTTCCATTCATCACATTATGGATGCGCAAAAACCACTGAAACCTCCTTGACTTATTAAAGGCCCCTACACACGATCAATTTTTTCGTCAATTAATTGATATCAATTTATTGACGTCAATGAATTGATGGAGAAATTGACCGTGTGTAGGGGACATTGATATCAATTTAATTGAAACAATTTCGTTGAATCAATTCATTGAGAGATCAAAGATCCTTTGATATTTATTGATGGGTCTTCAATAAAACAATCAGACTGATAGCTTGTGGAGAAGTTCTGGAGAGGAATTTCATATATTGAAAAGAATTTCCAATGGCTAAAAATCGCAATGTGATACTGAGACGCGCATTTGGAGAAATGGCTTCTCGCATGGTAGTATTTTGTTTGACTATCATTGGCATCACTAAATTTAGAAGTTCATCGTAAGATTCGGCGTCCATTCTGAGGAAATTCCTGTAATCGTCTGGCTCGTCGTCCCTTTAATTCCTTCAGCAATCGTGTATGTCCTAGTACCCTTCGACAGAGATACCATTTCTTCGCCCACTTACTCCTCTTCTTTCGCTTTGGAGTGTCCAGAGCAAGCACTATTCCTAGAGCCACAGATGCTTTCATCTCGAAGTTATGAATCAAACTGAAAATTGAAGTAAAATCATTGACCGTGTGTAGGCACAGTGATTTCCTCAATTTCATTGTCGTCAATAAATTGATATCAATTAAATGACGAAAAAATTGATCGTGTGTAGGGGCCTTTTATAAAGGCTGCAGGCATATTTGCTGGTAAATCATTAAAACCATTATCTGTGCAGAGCAGTCGCTACACATTGTTAAACCCAGGTAAGAAGTGACTGCCCTTTTTCATCTGCAGCAGCAGCAGTCTGTTTAGGAAGGTTAAAACGGACGTTTTAAAGCATCTTCAGCGACATGAAACAAGTAAAATATGCGGCGGAGTTTCTTCGGCGCAACAGTGTTTTCTGTACAGCCGCTACAGCATGTAATCAAGCATGTAATCGGTATAATGCTGTATGATCCGTGGCCCATGAGACTTTAACCACGGCCTGGTGATGGCCTGGCCTATATAGTTGCCAAAAGCACGATTATGGCTGACGTCAACCTTAAACAAAATAAAAACTACTGAGGCTAGAGGGCTGCAACGTGGCATATTTGATGATTGGATGATCAACATAACAATTTGCCGCCCTCTAGCCTCAGCAGCTTTTTAGATCTGAGGAAGAAAAGAAAAAAGTGGGGACAGACAGAAAATTTAGGAATGACAGAAAGTTGGGAAGGACCGAAAAGTGGGGATGAACAGAAAAAGTGGGAACGGATAGAAAAAAGTGGTTAGTGTGTATCAAAATCTCATTTGTTCCTGCCCTAACATCCTCCTCCTCAGGGATGCTGAAGATATTGTCTCAATGGATGGACTCGGCTGATGATGAATCGTTGTTCAGTAGCATACTCACCTCAAGGCTACTGTTGAAGGCCATCTTCGATGTGAAACTGCAGTTTCACCAGGAGCAGCTAAATCACATTTCCTTTGGGTCTTTCTGTGCTTTGTGATGATAGCGAAGTTGCTGCAGCTATAGGGCAAAGGCAGTAGCAGGGGTAATGCTATACAGGGTAATGAAGCAAGGATCTGGATGAAGGGCGCCTAGACTATATGTGGGACAGGAAACACAGGGGACAAGGTCGAAAGAGCCTTGGAAAGGTTGTGAAGTAAACTAATGGGTTAAGGCCTAACCCATCAAAGTACTATAATAAAACACTTATTTTTTATCAACTACTTTAACATTAAGTTAGATGTTTCATAGTTCAGTATTTATTTCCTTTCTTGTTGTACAGTCGGTGATGAATGGTTGTTGAAACGAGTCCAATGTTTCGTGGGGAAAGTAAAGGTTTCACAGGAGTAGTATTACTCTTGTAAATCCAGCGTGGCCTATGTTAATCAACTGTTTAGTAACCCTGTTCTCAGGAGACTCTACGGTAAGCTAGAAATGATGGAATATAAAATAACAAGAAGCCAAGAGTCTATTACATTTAGCCCTGTGGGGGTGATGCCTATAGTGCACCTCACATGGTGTACTATAGGCATTACTCCGAGTTCTTTGCAACATCCCTTCAGGCCCCGTCTGCAACCCCTTTCATTCCTCCAACTGAACTTCTGTTTGCATTCTCTTTCTTCCATATTACTTTCCACCCTCTCCTAACAATTGTTTCATACTGCAACTGCTTTGAGGTTTTCCTCCTGTCACAGTTTTAAAGCCTCCTTTAATCTCAACTTCCTTTTCATCGCTGAATGAACTCATAGTTCCCAGCGCTTGGCCTAAATTTTATAATTCGGTTCCCATTACAATTAAAAATGTATGCTTGAAAGACAATACAATGCCTAAATATTCAACAATTATAATATATATATATATATATGTGTATATATATATATATATATATATATTATATGTATATATTATATATATATATATATATAATATATATACATATATATATATATATATATATATATATATATATATACATTATATATAGATATATATTATTATAAAACGTTTCGCACATCAACTTTGTGCATCTTCAGTCTGTTGAAAGAGAAATGCATATATTAAAAAAACTAAAAATAAGGATTCACAATAGTATTCATGTTAAAATGCAATAAAAATATAAACAGTTAAAAAGAGAGAAGAAGAACCACTGAGGTACCAACCAACTAGAGTGGAAGGAAAGCAAGGAATGATTTTTGAGAGAGCCAGGTCCAAGACGTTGACTATGCCAGATGTAGAGGTGAAGCCAAAGTGTTGTTATTCAAAGGGGGAACCAGTCTTTTAATAATTAACGATTCTAAGGTAGTCAGGTGGTCCGGGTCTTTAGTCTAACCTATTATCGAGAAGTCCTGTTTCGATACATTTATTTTGCATTTAGCGGCATGATTCTTGACATTAGAAAATTCAGGATTACTAATTCTTTTACCTGTTCTATAACTGAAACCCATATGGCTGCAATATCTCACCTGCAGTAATCTTCGAGTAGATCCCACGTAAGTTGCAGGGCATCCTGCGCATTTGAATTTATATACAACGTTGGATCTCATAAAGGCCTGCAGACGATCTTTGAAACTAAAAAGTGAGCCAATTTTGCAAGGATTATTAGAGATAAGTTTAATTATTTGTGTTCTATTATTTGTGTGAGTCTGAGATAAAACTTCGAGTTTGTTATATATGGAATCGACGCATTAGCTTCTTTGGGACATCCATTAGCGGAGAAGGTGGTTGGATATAGTTACCTACTAATTTATTAATTATATTATGTACAATGTTTTTGGGATAGGAGTTTTTTTTTTAAAAAAGGTTATTAAAAATTCCATTTCGTTATGAAAAATTTGCCGGTTGGATGAGTATTTCAAAGCTCTATAGACCAGTGTGTATATGGTATTAATTTTAAAGGTTTTCTGACAAGAACTATAGAAGTTATTGGCTAATCCCGTGAACGTTTTTTTTCGATATACTGCAGTCGTGAATTCTGAATTGACTCTAGTGACAAGGATGTCTAGAAATGGTAATTTGTTTTCATTTTCTATCTCCATTGTGAATTTAATATTTTGATGTTAGACGTTAATATGTTCCAAAAATTTTGCTATTTGCAATTGATATCTGAAAAGTGCAAATGTGTCGTCAATAAATTGATATCAATTAATTGACGACAAAATTGATCGTGTGTAGGGGCCTTTAAAAAGGCTGCAGCCATAATGCTGGTTAAATCATTAAAACCATTATCTGTGCAGAGCAGTCGCTACACATTGTTAAACCGGCAAATTTTTCATAACGAAATGGAACTTTTAATAACCTTTTTTCAAAAAAACTCCTATCCCAAAAACATTGTACATAATATAATTTATAAATTAGTAGGTAACTATATCCAACCACCTCCTCCGCTAATGGATGTCCCAAAGAAGCTAATGTATGCGTCGATTCCATATATAACAAACTCGAAGTTTTATCTCAGACTCACACAAATAATAGAACAAGAAATTCCTTGTCTCAAAATTAAACTTATCTCTAATAATCCTTGCAAAATTGGCTCACTTTTTAGTTTCAAAGATCGTCTGCAGGCCTTTATGAGATCCAACGTTGTATATAAATTCAAATGCGCCGGATGCCCTGCAACTTACGTGGGATCTACTCGAAGATTACTGCAGGTGAGATATTGCAGCCATATGGGTTTCAGTTATAGAACAGGTAAAAGAATTAGTAATCCTGAATTTTCTAATGTCAAGAATCATGCCGCTAAATGCAAAATAAATGTATCGAAACAGGACTTCTCGATAATAGGTTAGACTAAAGACCCGGACCACCTGACTACCTTAGAATCGTTAATTATTAAAAGACTGGTTCCCCCTTTGAATAACAACACTTTGGCTTCACCTCTACATCTGGCATAGTCAACGTCTTGGACCTGGCTCTCTCAAAAATCATTCCTTGCTTTCCTTCCACTCTAGTTGGTTGGTACCTCAGTGGTTCTTCTTCTCTCTTTTAAACTGTTTATATTTTTATTGCATTTTAACATGAATAATATTGTGAATCCTTATTTTTAGTCTTTTAATATATGCATTTCTCTTTCAACAGACTGAAGATGCACAAAGTTGATGTGCTAAACGTTTTATAATAAATATTGGCCTTCATGTGAAGTATCAATGGACCTCCTGAATCTCTTTATGTCTGCGCTCCTGTTATCCTTACCTATAATATA
Source organism: Macrobrachium nipponense (assembly GCF_015104395.2). Lineage (NCBI taxonomy): Eukaryota > Metazoa > Arthropoda > Malacostraca > Decapoda > Palaemonidae > Macrobrachium > Macrobrachium nipponense. The sequence continues at coordinate 55,405,084 of NC_061087.1, forward strand.
TATATATATATATATATAATATATATATATATATATATATATATATATATAATACATATACTATATATATAATTTATATATATAATATTTATTCATATTACTGTAGCCAACATGTAAGTATATGTATATGGAAATGAACTGGTTTTTAAACTGGAAAGATAACTCACGTTCTGACGCCGTGTAATATCAGAGCGGCAAAGCCGATCTTCTCCATTGTTGATTTTCACGGTAACACTGCCCTTCACTGGCTGACCATAAGTGTATCTGTAGATATGAAAATGCAATGGTTAAGGAAATAGGTAACGGCGAATATGAGCAATTGACAGATCTGTTAAAGCAAATCATATCACAATAGTTCCTTGTAAATATTTCTGGTGATTACTATTATAATTCTATCTGTATGTCCAAGACAAAGCACATGTACTGATATTCATGCTATGAATAATCAGTAAATGAATGCTGTCTAGCCGGGCAACAATAACTCTCAAGTTTTTGTTATTTTCTGTCAAAATATGTGACTTCTTTAGTAGCACCAATTAAAAGTAAGATCATGAAGCTCGTATATTGTCAACAGTTTTTATTTTGGGAAAAACGAATGATCGATGCCCTCCGCTAATGGATGATATTACTGTAAGATTGTAGAAGAGAACGGGACTTGTTTTCCCGCCTCTGGGGGCTGAAGGTTGGCATTTCCCTCCAACTGAGTCAGTTTGCAACTGGCGCTCTCGCAGTATGTATCACACTGCAGTACACGCATCACTGGACACTGCGGTTTTATTAATCCTACGCAATTAACATCCTACATGGCGCAGTGAGTTACCTATGTTTACACATGTGAAGCAGAATGCCCACCCCACGAAGACCTACAGTAGCTGCCTGAAGGCCTACTGGCCTTAGAGGTGCCTATTCGCTGGCTCCTCATGATGCTGCACATGATGCTGGCACAACAGCAAAGTACGCTCGAGGTCCTCCAAACCGGTATAGCCAACGCTGCCCTAACTGGAACACGTGGATCCCCGTCTAGGGTGCCAGCATTCGCAGATCCCAAGAAATGTGAAATGGAGATGTCAACGGCCACATTTCAATCATGGCGAAGGTCTAAGGAGTGTTGGCTTTAACTTTACCAGGTGCCGGCTGATGAGACGGTCCATCACATGAGGCTATACTACACACTGGCACTGTAGCGCACCCTCGATGCCAGGTACAGTGCAACAAACTGGAGCACCCTTTCGACTGAGGAGGCACTGGATGTTGTCTCCAAACTCGTCCTTTGTGTGTCAAACCAAGCAGTTGAGTGGTTAGAGTTTTTCAGCATGATGCAAGGCCATAATGAAAATGTCAGTGATTTTTTCTTGCACAGTACTCAAAAAGCCACGGACTGTGAGTTTCAATGCCTAATTGTAATTTTAATCTTTCAGAGTATATGTTGTTAAAGAAACTTATGGTAGGATTGGGGGATCAAGTGTTTAAAAGGCAAATATTCCAATCACATTAGTCATTTGTGAGTGTCGATGCCCTACAGGCAATGTGTTGCATGTTCGAGGCTGCCAAGCAGGATCCCAGTGGTAGTCACGCCACTGAGAGAAAAGCATGCCAGGCAAGGTAGCTTATTTGTCATAACTGCCAGAAGACTGGGCATGTCAAGAAATACTGCAGGAGCAAGAAGGCACCATCGGACCCCACCACCACCACGGTGGTGACAGGGGCAATCGTTGCTGTAACACAGCTCCCCTCCCAACCAAGTGTCCTGGTCAGGGTGGCGGAGAGAGAGGGGCCCAGGTTCATGAATGTGAGTGCCGTTGCTGATACAGGGGCTCAAGTATGTGTTGCAGGCACGGAGATGCTGTCGTTCTTCAACATAAGGCCTGCGCTGCTGCAGCGTCGGGCTGTCTTAAGATATGTTGCCAACTTACAACTGGAGTGCCTGGGAACAGCAGTCTTAGGGATGCATGCCATACTCCCGCAACAGTTCCTAAGCACTGGGAAGCTGAGGTGAAGGCCCAACATGAAAAAGACATGTGAAAGGACGTCATCCAAGAAGTCCCCCTGGGAGAAGTGATGGAGTGGTGCTTGTGAATGGTCGTGGTGGCAAAGTCAGGTCACCCACAATGCACAGTGGACTATCAACTCCTGCAGAAGGGAGACACTCACATTCCAGTGCCCTTCGACATGGTATCTGGCATCCTCCAGCACTCCTACAAGACAACAACCGATGCTTACTGGGTGTTCCACCAGGTGGAACTGGACGATGAGAGCCGGTGCCTGATGACGTTCATCACGCTCTGGGGCCATTTACTGTACCACAAAACCCCTATGGGCCATTGCTCTGCCTCGGATGCCTATAGGAGATGATTTGACGACACCATAAATGACATACCACGTTAGTATAAGTGCATAGATAACACCCTTCTTTATTACAGTGGGGTTGAAGAAGCCTTCTGACACACATATGACTTCCTGGCAATGTGCGCCACAAAGGGCATCACACTTAAGACCAAAAAATTTCAACTTCTGCAGGAGAGCGGTAGAACTCATTGGGTTCTATTTGGGTTGGGAAAGCTATAAACCAACTGACGACAGCCTTGCAGCCATTCAGAAGTTACCTATGCTGCCTAAGCCCACAATTACCGATATCAGGTCATGGTTCTGCTTTGCAGACGCTCCCATCATGGAACCATTCAAGGGACCTGAAGAAGGAGCAGATGGGCAAACATGTCTTCTGGGATGGGTGTCTGCAGAAGAAATTCAGGAGTGTGCAGGACACCATCGGCAAACTGGCCAGGGATGGCCTTGCGTACTATGATAAGTCCAGCCCTACGGCTACCCTCTTGGACTGGAGCAACATTGCAGCTGCACAGCCACAGATATGCCATTCTACTATAAAGATGAGTGGAGAATTGCCCTCTGTGGAAGTAGAAACCTGTCCCCTGCCGAGGCCGGGTATGCTGCAGTAGAAGGGGAGGCCCTGGCTGTGGTGTGGTAGCTAAGGAAGGCTAGGCTGCTCCTGCTGGGATGTCCCAACCTCATCTCTATTACTGACCACTGATCCCTGTTCAAGCTCCTGGGGGACAGAGCCCTGGCAGACATCGACAACCAGGTTGTTCAGGCTAAAAGAGAAGACCCTTCAATACAGATTCATCATCAGGTATCTACCAAGAAAGAAACATTGTGTGGCTAACTTCCTGTCTCGCTACCCTGCCCTGTGTGCTGCCTCTGACGACTGTGACGTTGAGCTAGAGGATGACCTGGCAGTTGCCGTCACTGTAGCAGTGACTGAGACGCTACTTAGGGAGGGGCTCACAATGGATGAGAAGACCATCAAAGATCTGGTATATCAGTTGCTGATGGCGAGAGTGTTTGCAGGTGACTGACCCCCACGGAAGGCGAAGGAGGTGGCCTGCCTTAGGCCATTGTACGGTGTGAGAGATCGCCTTTTAATGTCAGAAAATTTAGTGCTCTACACATGCAAAGATAGGTGCATAGGGCTTGTGATACCAGAAGAATTTCGTCAGCAGGTGTCAGCAAATCTACATGCAGGTCACCAAAGGGCTCAACTCCATGCTCAGGAGAGCCAGGCAATCTGTTTATTGGCCTGGCATAGAGGGCAACCTTCAGCACCAAAGGAACAAGTGCGTTATGTGTGACACACACGCTCCATCCCTACCTGAGGAAGTGATGGTCATCACACCGCCCCCAGAATACCCCTTCCAGTGCATGGCTGCAGATATGTTAGACTCACGGGATGGCTGGAAATAGCCCATTTCCCAGGTGCTACTTCACAGAGAGTAATGTCAGTGCTAAGAGGCTATTTCACGAGATGGGGGGCACCAGAAGAAATGTCCACGGATGGAGGCACTAATCTGGTAAGCAAAGAAATGTCTGCCTTCTTTAGGAGATGGCGGGTCAAGGTGTGCCTCTCATCAGCACATTTCCCGCAATCAAATGGTAGGGCAGAAGCAGCTGTAAAAACCGCGAAAAGAATCATCAAGGTAAACACAGGGGATGGAGGCAGTCTGGACTGCAACAATGTCTCTCTTGCAATGCTGCAGTACCTGAACACACCCATCTGCAACATCAACAAGTCCCTCGCACAGTTGGCGACTGGGAAGCAATTATGAGATGGCATTCCCAAGGCAAAGTAACATTACCTGGTCGACAAGTTTTTTTTCCAATAAACGTATCAATTTCAGTAATTTTCTAGACGGTCACATGCTGAAGTCCAGTTCATGTTTGCGTCTGTTTCGTGTTTATTTCGAGATCATGTCCGTTCTTGTTGAGTTTATTCAAAGTTTATTTTTATAATAAAAATTGTAAAAATTCGTATTCTCGCATCGTTCTGCTGTCCTTGAGTAAGGGCTGGTAGCCACACCGCCACTGGTTATAATTGCACAATCGGACTGTACAGTTATAGCTGAACGTTAGTGGCGGTCTTTATTGGGATTAGTGGTGGTTCTAGACAAAATGGATTGGTGTTTCAAAGCTTCATGTAAATAGAAGAAACTTAAGGCGTAATAAAAGAGAGCCATAAAAAAGTTAGAAGAAAAGTATAACATTTACACATGAAGTTTAGGTTATTGCTATCATATTTTCAATATTTATATTGATCATAAAGAGAATTGGTTCTTCAAAACAAGACGTATCAACATCAAAACCGCGTAAAATTGTTCCTATAGACCTGTTGAAAGGGTATGATCCTCTAGTGTTCCTTTTACAGTTAATAAAATCTTCACAGGAGACCTTTTTATCAAAATCCATGGTACGTCAACATTGAGCGTAACTGAATAGGATTATTACGTCTTATAGTTTGCAAAGGTATTGACTGTTCACTGTCTAGCAAGAACTGCACAAAAGTGGAAAAGTATGAAATTTGGTAGGAGTTTTGCTAAGAATAAAAGCTTGCACGCCAATTATGAAAATATAGGGTCAGTGTTGGAAGCCAAGGTGGTAAGGTATGAGAAAAGATGAATAACTCTAGTCTTTCGATGATGGTACGATAATGTTTTTTTTTTCTTTTTCTTTTTGTCAGTATTTGGTTTTCCAACATGACGGTAGGGCACTGACCAGAAGAACGACAGCAATTCTTGTATTAATAGAGATGATGAGGCACAAAAGCAGATTTTGCATTTATCGTAGAAGTGCTTTCCAAAAACTACAAGAGGAAAACCGATGCAGCTCATGTAGTACTTAAGAGCAAAGCAAACGGAAAGTAGATGCTACAACATTCATTCCTGGAAATTTGAAATGAATAAGATGTGACTAGAATTAAGAATTACCCAGAGTTGAAAGGCAATGAGTTTAGCCAAATAAAAGCGCCAGAGCACACAATTTATGCGTGTAGAATAACTATGCATATTCCATGAGCGCTGCCACAAAATGAATTTGGCAATGTTCATCAGATAACACGCTAAAATTTTCCATTGGCTGAAACTAATGTGGTTACACTGGAAACCTAATTGGAGATTTTATACATGATTTGCATTGAGAAATCGTAGTGTTCAGCCATTCTACGTTTACAGCGAAATTCATCCTCCCTTTTAACTGCAATGAACATTTCAGAACTAGCAAGTCACAAATGTCATCACAGATTTAAGGGAGACCCATTGCAGGCAGCAGGTTCCCCCTAGCTGCTTCAGCAAGGCCGGGGAGGCGGACGAAGACAAATCCTGAGGCACATCTGACGTGGAAGGAATGTCTCAAGGCTCAGAACCCCGGAAAGGAGCATAAAATCGTCATATAACTAAGAAAGTTTCCATCGATGAGTGTCAGATTTGCCTCCAACACAGATTTGAACTTTTCTGATTGCTTCTGCATCTGAAATGAATTGACGCTTATTTTTATTTTCACTGTTTGGAGTCCAGCATGGAGTTACCTGCTTGACTAAGTAATAGGAATGCACAAAATATGAAACAATAGAACTCTAGTTTACCTCACCATTATGTGTAACATGGTTAATGAAAATAAATGTCTCTCAAAGAATCACTTACGTGGCGCAGACGCTGAACTTGAATGTTGCATCTGTAGACAAGACATAAGGAGGAGTCTTGATATTTACATCGAACCTGGGCAGCACATATTCTCCAACTTTGAAATTCCGCGTTTTGGAATTGCCCTCGCCTGTCTTCAGTCGGATGTGGTAGAACCCCTTCAAACAAAACAACGGTTAGATTAATTAACAAAACTGACCGATGGAAAGTTCGAAAGCGAACCAGACAAAAAATGACCCAAATGAATCAAAGTCTCTCTCAGGGCAACTGTTTTTGTTAGGTAGCAAACTGAGGCTACTGCTGAAGGGAGGGAGCATCCTGTTGAAGACCTTTAAGAACTGACTTCATTAAAGAGCTTAACAAAATAAAATTTTAGGATCAACGAAGAACATCCACTCATGAGTAAGTACGATTTTTCTAGTCCAATAACAAACATTTGCGCTTATTGAGAGCTACAAGACTATCAATGAATATTCAAGAAAAGCAACGGTTTTAAGAAGTACGATTTTTCTAGTCCAATAACAAACATTTGCGCTTATTGAGAGCTACAAGACTATCAATGAATATTCAAGAAAAGCAACGGTTTTAAGAAGAACGTCATTCTCGTAACTGAACTGACAGAACTTTCGTCGTAATTAAATTCCTGTTCATTCATTTAAGAGATACCACGAGTAAAAATAATCTGATCGTTAATTTTTCACGTAACATATTTTGTCAACAAATCATTGAATACTGAAGGTCCTAATGAAAACTATCAATAACTTGTACAAGACTGGTATTATCTATTTCCCTAATGTTATTCTTATTATGAAATCATTACCATTTTCAGATTTGTTTCAATTCATTCGCGTCAGCAGTGGGGCACTAAACTGAGTGAAGCCCTATTAATCGAAGATACGTGTTTATCATTTTAACATCTAGTCATGCGGGTCATTCATTAGAACCGAGAATTTCCATCACGTAGTAAATCTTAAACTGGTTGGTAAAGATGTTCAGTTTCGTTAGTTCGAAGTGACCCGGATATGGATGGCTACTTTACCTCTTCCGGCTCATCAACAAGATCCATAGAAAGGTGAACGATGCCTTGCGAGTTGTCGACATCCAGCCATTGGGCAATGCGTTCTTGGAAGGGGTTCAATCCAGAACTCGGATACTGAAAAAGAAAAGCAAAATCTGCCAAATTCATATTTCTGAGGCATTGGGAAAGTTCCTTACCCCTCGCTTGACGTTCAATGAGTTACAGATGAGGGTCAAACTTGCATTTCTTATACATAAGCCTAACCGCAAGGTCGAACACACTTTCTGGCCCCCTATGGATGGAGCCGTTATAACTGACGAAAAAAATATTATCGGCTTCATACAAAGTCGAGAAAATAAGGTAACAAGATTTTGTAACTTCCCATCTTGATTTGTCTTAGTGATTATAGTTTTTTTCATTAACAATGAGCATTATACTTATTTTGGTGTATGTAAATCCGTCACACAAAACAGGATTATCATCATGAAAGAATCTTGAACAGCCTGTGAGTGTATTCTGAAATATGAATGCACTGGGACTGGGTTAAATCGCATCGGAATATTCCAGACAGTCACTCGTGGGAACTCACATTTTTCGTCGAAACATTTAAGATGGGACCAGTAACAGTTAGTAGCCTGAACTGCACCGTTTCCCCAGGCTGGTATTGATGTTTGTCAGACTGGATAAACACACTCTCCTTTGACCTGGGCCGCAGTCGTACGTGACCAGAATGGTCGAGATCCTTGCCACTCAAACTGCCGGTGACATTGATTCTTCCTTGATAGAAGTCGGAATCCGACACCTCAAGATCACGACAAAATTCGGCCTTTCCTGGAAGGAAAAATACGAAGCTAAGTCAGACTTCGTGTTCAGTAAATGCTTTGCCAGTTGATAGAAAATAGATATAAGAAATAACATATCTTCTGGTAAGTTGGAATCTGAAATATGATGACAGTTTCCGAGAGTCATCTATCACAGTTTTCAGTAAATATACATACACAATGGAGATCGAATTGAGTTATCTGTATAACATGTTTTAAAAATACCAGCACGATGATAAAGATAAAAAGCTTACATCACCCTTTATGTCTCTATTACGCAAACACCTCCTGTCTTTTGTTGCCCTTTCTTTAATAGAATAAAACGTTTAAACAAGTACAGTAGGGTTTTAGTCTTGTCAACGTTAGAACCAGGACTTTTGCAAGTCATCCTTGAAATTTATATTTTTAACTTTTGATTTATTCATCACACCTAATTCCTGAAGTCTATATAAAGGCTCCGCTTTCAATGTGATGGCTGTTGCCTTCTGAGGCCTCCCCATCCATTTTTATAAATTTCTGTGTCCACTTACTCAGTTACATTGCATTCTGCACACTAATATAATTCGACAACGTCTCTGTCAGTAGCATTTTCATCGCCTCCTATAAACTGCTTCCTCTTCCTAAAATCTCCACTCAAGTGCTACATCAAGTAGGGCTAGGTCTTCCAACTCTCCTGTGAGCCCGAGTCTAGATGACAATATGACGACGATCCGGACTCAGGAAGTGAATGAGCCGCCTCTCTGGCCAGCCTTTGCTAAGTCCAGTGGCCTCACTTTTCAGACGACATCGATGACTTCAAAGTATTATACAACGGTAGCAGTGGCAGTGTTGACAGAATTGTCGAATTTTTGTTAATTAATAAATAATGTTCGGATGTGAATCAGGACCGGCAGTTTCTCTTCCAGAATTGGAAGATAATTATTTAGATTGCTTGAGTACGTTGAGTGATGGAAACATTTTCTGCCGCTGGTGAAATCAATATTTTAGAATGCTGTGGCTTGTCATCACCTCAACTTACTACGAGCTAACCGTTAGAAAGAGGACAGTTAATTAATATTCCCTGATGAAATCGAACCACCATGGAGATGTAGATCATTATCTAATAAAACTATGTAAAGTTGAAAGCATTTAAAAAAAGTGGAAGAGGACACTAAAATAATGCAAGTGATATGATGCCGGTGGATTCACTGATTAGATTTATGATTTACAAATCACTAAAGTTGTACTCCCATGCACGAACCGGATGTAACTGAATTCACGCTTGACTAGTTCTTGCAGATTCGCCTTTGCTCTCTGGAATCTGGTTTTCAAACGACAGGAGGTATCACAGTCCCCACACCTATACTTACATATCAGTGAGTTTTCTATATTTTGAACAATTACCAACAGTACAGCGTTTGTTAAGAGGATAAGTGAATGGACTTGGGGACCACAATTCTCAAAGCCATACTTCAAATTCCATTTTTTTTTTTTTTTTTTTTTTTTTTTGTGGGGGGTAACAATGACTGTACGTGGAATTTCTAGTACGATATTGTTGGTGAAGCTGTGCTCAATATTGAACAAATTTCAGAAGATGGAACACCCAACACAAACACACACTACCAATATATATATATACTATAATGATGTATATTTATATAGATATAAATGGCTATATATACATACATATATATATAGATACTAATATATATATATATATAGATATATATACATATATATGTATATGTATATATATATTTATGGATATACATACATATATATATATATATATATATATACTATATATATATATATTGATAGTATATGTATATATATATACATTTATATATCTACAATAAATATATATATATCATATATATGATGCATATAACACACACACACATATTATATATATATATATATATATATATATATATATATATATAGTGTGTGTGTGTGTGTGTGTGTGTTTTCTATATTTGTCTATCTATATATATATATATATATGTATATATATAAATGCATATATACATATACTATATATTATATATATATATATATATAAATATATATGGTCTCTATATATATAGATAGACAAACTTATGAAACACACCCACCAAACCACACACACACACCGCACACCCAACCATATAATATCTATATTATATATATATATCATATCTATATATAAATATGTATATTATATAATGTATATATGTGTGTGTGTTGTTGTGTGGTGTGGGTTTCTAATTTATTGTTCTATCTATATATATAGAGAAAACCAAATCTACCAATGAATGTTGTATATATATATTATATATATTATTATATATATAATATATATATATATTATATATATATATAACTTTCATTGGATTGGATAGAGTGGCTTTCTCATTGTTAACCAGCTTTTTTATAGTTTCATATTTTCTTCACTTCATTGTTTAGGTTACTTATAGACGCATTCGGGTAATGGGGTTCTTCCATTTACTCTCGTATTCATACACGTCACAGCTGTTTCATCAACCTATACATATTGATGTCATCAAGCTACTAATACAATTATGGCGTTTTGTAACGCCATGAGGACGGAAAGGCTGTACATTTGCCAAAGACCTAGTTTTAAGTATTTTCAAAAGACTGTGGTAAAATGTTGACAAAAGAATTAGGTGCCATCATTTGAAAATAAGTAATTATTTATGCATATTATACATAAATAATATTAATGACACATGTATAATTTCTACAATTTTATTATGCACTCCTGTCCGCGTGTTTGAGGTCTTGTTCCACGTGGTTGAAAGGGTGTCTCCTCCACGAGAGCCTTAAGGATCTGTCTTTGGATGTTATGGTTGGGGCGTTGCATGGCGATGCTGACTGCTTCTGCTATCAATAAATGGGAGGTGTTTAAATGCAAGAAGAGAATGCCCTGATGCATATAAACGATCTGTGGTAAATGCGTACATAAAACGCGCCGTAACACACTGTTCAACGTG
>NC_061087.1:55420881-55425881 GCF_015104395.2 Macrobrachium nipponense
ATCAAGGATTAGGGCATGTTGGTAAAAAAAAATTGAAGTTTTTGTGTTCTTATTCAGATGATGTGAAATTTACATATGTAAATGATGATATGTGTGCCGCTTGCATTTTAGGTAAACAATCAAGGCAAAGTTCTCCACGTTCTATCTCACCCAAAGTTTCGGAGGTCTTAGATCTCATACATGCAGATCTATGTAGACCACTTCCTGAGAGTTTTGGTGGAGCCAGGTATGTCCTCACAATTGTTGATGATTATTCTAAGTTCGTCTGCGTTTATTTCTTAGTGAATAAGAAACAAACCAAGGACAGAATTATGGAATATGTTACTCAATGTGAAACTCAGAAAGGAAAAGTACTGATGGTTTTCAGACCTGATATTGAAGGCGAATTTATTAATAATGATTTGCGTTCTTTTTTTAAGAGTAAGGGAATTGTACGACAGAGATATGTTAGGTATAACCCTGAGCAGAATGGTGTTGCCGAAAGGCAAAATAGGTCAACATTTGTAAGAAAATTCCTGTTTCAAAACATTTATTTTTCATTTTTATTGCATTTTAATGAAAGCGTCTTTTAAGATTTGTTTACATACTTTTATTTAACTTGACTTCTGTGTATGTCTGTTTGAGTCAAAGTTTGTAACTCATCTAATGGACTTGAAATTTTGCATGGTTACTCAATCCCGGTTACAATACAGCCTTACATGATTAGAGAGTCAGCAGTGACTTCAAGTGACTCTACAGTGACCTCTCCCAGTATCTCAGGATTTGTATGAAACTCTTCGGATTCTTCATTTCTTCTTTGGCTCGGTAGATGGAGTTAATAACTCTACGGAGATTTCAAACCTTCTATGGCTCGACAGAATATGTCGTTCAATTTCGTTAGTTACAATCATAAAGGTTTAGGAATATGAACACAAATATCAAAATCCATTTCTACAAAAGCCTAATCAGACTAATAATTGAATATCCACCAATACCCACGTGTTTAGCATCGACTTCCAATATAAGTGCATAACAAAAGTTCCAAAATAAGATATTAAGGTCTGCCGTGAGAAACAATCAAGATGATGACGATCTGAGCAAATGCAATATGAAAAAAAAAAAAAAAAAAAAAAAAAAAAAAAAAAAAAAAAAAAAACAAAGTAGAACCAATTAATCAGAGATTATGCAGACTGGCAACCAATATGTGGAGAAAACTAGTTCAATACAATAGAGAATTAGCAGAAGAATCGGAAGCAGAAGAGAGAACGCACATACCTTGCGAGAAGTTTTAAATGTAACCCGTTTCCGGCTTATGAAACCTTTTATCGTGTCCAGATTTCTTGACATTAGGCTTCAGTGCACAGATTATGGCAAGATCATCGAAATAAACATGGCATAATTTATTCATCTGAATGATAATGAAACCGAGAAATCACTAATATCATTAGATATCATAAAAGATTTCATTAATTAAAAATGGCGCCTTAAACCCTTGAAATTTTGAGGAAAATTTTTTTTATATACTGAGATGTTGCTGTTTATCTGCTGTAAACTTGTCTTGAGATAATGTACTGTATTTAAGATTGTGGAATAAATCAAACAAATAATCTAATTTCGACTAAGAAAGCAAACTAGTTTTTCCTCTAAAAAATTCATGGGTAAATAAAACTTGGGATGTTAAATTTTTTGTACTGAAACATCTGCATAATAAGAGTGAAAATGCTAAAATGCTCTGTAGGAGACCTAATAATTTTATTTAGGACCAAGTTTTGTTTTAATCAATTGTAAGTGTAAGTAAGCCTCAGTAGCTGGTGAGTTATTAAAGTCTTAATGTAAAGACATTATTTGGTATTTAACAGAGAGAGAGAGAGAAAGTGGTTGGCGGGGTGGTGGTGGCGATTTCAATGACTTCCTGAAGCCTTAATGTAAAGACATTGTTTAGCATTCAACTGAGAGAGAGTGATCTGTAATAAATGATTCTGATGGTGAATGAGAGAATTAAATGTAATTTATATTCTTCACCCTCTCTCTCTCTCTTCTCTCTCTCTCTCTCGTCTCCGTCTTGTATCTCTCTCTCTCTCTCTCTCTCTCTCTCTCTCTATGTCTATGTTAAGATTTCAATAGCTCAGCAACTGAAAGAGAGAGAGATCTGTCGTAAATGATTCTGATGGTGAATGAGAGAATTAAAGGTAAATTTGGACTTTAACAAAGGAGCTATTTAAATCCTGCTCCCACCCCCATCTTTCTCTCTTTCTTTGTTGAATGTCAAATAATGTCTTTGCGTTAAGACTTCAATAACTCAACTGCCGAGAGAGAGAGAGAGAGAGAGAGAGAGAGAGTGGGTGAAGAATATAAATTTACATTTAATTCTCTCATTCACCATCAGAATCATTTATTACAGATCACTCTCTCTCAGTTGAATGCTAAACAATGTTTTTACATTAAGGCTTCAGGAAGTCAGCAGCTATTGACGCTTACACTTACATTTATTTAAAATAGAATTTAGTCATAAATAAAATTTTTGGGCCCGTAACCGAGCAATTTATCACTTCCACTTTTGATATGTAGATGTTGTTAATGTAATTATTGATAAAAACTTCCAAGTGAGTCATTAAAACCATTATAAGTTAAACAAAAATAGCAAACTGTTCATTGTAATTCCAGCATTTACTAATAGAGGGATAATCATAGTATTACTGAGGCCCAGTGTCCAAAATTCTGTACACTTCCCGGCAAGGCATTTCTTCAAATTGCAATTCACAGATCAAATGTGATAATTTGATCATTTCATCCCTACAAATATATAGAAGAATAATTTCTAAAGGTATCTATTAGGTTTCGAGTTTAAAATAAAGCTTGTATGATGATGCAGTTTACAATTTATTTAAATATATGTAAATCAATTTCCAATATTAATCGAAGCCCACTGTCAAGAATACTTGGCACTCAAAATCCAGCTAGAGCTGTCTCCTTATAACACCTAACAAAAATACGTGATAGGTCATGAAATTTAACCATAACTTCAGATATTTCCAAGAAACAGAACTTCTGGTCACTCGGTGGCTTGCTGACGCCATGTTTCTAGAGGAAAATGTCTAAAACTTGAACGGTGTGGAGCATAGGTAGGAGCCTCTCGATATCTATGGCGTGGAGCGCATAATCTCTCATAGAGGATGGAAATATTTGTATGCCATAACTACTGGATTTTTCAACTGGGAGGATTGTTTATTAAGACTCCAGTATTCTAGACACTTTACTTAGGGCTGGGTACGAAGGGGATATGTATGTGTGTGTGTGTGTGTGTATATATATATATATATATATATATATATATATATATATATATATATATATATATATATATATATATGTCATATCACATTACCGTGATTCATGTACATATATCGAGCTACAAATGTTCTTTAATATCTAAATCGCTCTGCCTCGGAATGAATATATTTTCATATATGTTTAACCGAAGGGGAATTTTTTCGGCCATAATAGATTTGCCCGCTGACGGGCACGAACCATCGACATCTTCAAATCCAGGACGACAGTCGTGTCGATGATTCGTGCCCGATCAGCCAGCAAATCTATTATCGCCTAAAAATTCCCCTTCGGTTAAACATATATGAAAATATATTCATTCCGAGGCAGAGCGAATTAGATATTAAATGACATTTGTAGCTCGATATATGTATATGAGTCACGGTAATGTGATATGACTTATATATATATATATGACGGACCTCTCAAAAGTGGCCTGGATGACTGATCTGACATAAAATCTTCCTCCAACCAGTGGTTAAGATTAAGGAGAAGTTGTCAACAGGAGTGATGCAGCAGCTGACTTCTGTGACTCTCATTCATCTGTATAATTAGTATTTTTCTCTACTTCCTAATCCATTACCTATCATTGAGGAAGACAGTGTCTTCGAAAATAATGCTATAGAGTCTACCCTTTTGTGTTGTTTTCATGGGTGCCTTTCATTAGATGGGAATTGTGTTTTAACAGAAAATATCTTAAAGTCATATATATATAATATATATATATATATATATATATATGATATATATATATATATAATTTATTATATATATATATTTATTGACTTTAAGATATTTTCTGTTAAAACACAATTCCATCTAATGAAAGGCACCCATGAAAACAACACCAAAAGGGTAGACTCTATAGCATTATTTTTCGAAGACAACTGTCTTCCTCAATGGATAGGTAATGGATTAGGAAGTAGAGAAAAATACTAATTATACAGATGAATGAGAGTCACAGAAGTCAGCTGCTGCATCACTCCTGTTGACAACTTCTCCTTAATCTTAACCACTGGTTGGAGGAAGATTTTATGTCAGATCAGTCATCCAGGCCACTTTTGAGAGGTCCGTCATATTTTTTGTTTTGTTTTGTTTAATCAGTGATGATTCTGCCAACTGGCATTTGAACCGACAATTGCTGCTATAAATTATATGTGACATATTCCAGTTTATTCTATGATTATGATTATTTATGTGGTCAAAAATAGCTGCATTCCAGTTTATTCTATGATTATGATTATTTATGTGGTCAAAAATAGCTGTGCTCTGTCAGCCATATCTTACTGAACATTTGTGTTGTTCGTCTTTGGGAGTGAGATTGACCTGTAAATCTGATGTAGGATTGGTTACAGCCAAGACAAGGGATCTCGTATACTCCTGTCTTTGGGGACTGGCTTTTGTTGGACGTTAAAAATTAGGGATTTGGCTGAAATAACAACAACTAAAAATGGGTAGAATTTTCAAGTGTCCTTGTCACCATCTTAATCCTGTCCAGGTATGGGATTTTGATTTTATTTATTCCTCCCATATCCTGAGTAGCTATTCTAACACAAGTTTTCCTTCCATTAGATTGCCTCCAACGAAATGCATCCTCACCGTCTCCCATCTTGCTTCCCTATTCATTCTATGATCAATTCTCTCAGGCCATGCACCTCACATAAGAAATTTTTATCTGGTTTCAAACTTCTCCC
>NC_061087.1:55430881-55448381 GCF_015104395.2 Macrobrachium nipponense
CATGGATGCGGCCAGGCCATCCCCTGTAAGCGACGTGCGTCAGAATCCTCCTACTGGCATGATAAATGGGTGAGGGGTACTGCAAGTTTCACAACTGTGGCCAAAGAAGGTAGTGAAAGGGTGGAAGATAATAGCAATTATAGGAGCTGATATGAATAGCAGGGTGAGAAAGAGAAGAAATGGGTATGAGGAGGTACACATAGGCCATGGGTTTGGAATTAAAAATGAAGATGGGGATTATATATTGGAGATGACTCAGAGTTTTAGTTGGCATGTAAGAACACATGGTTTCAGAAAGTGGGTAAGTACTTGATAACTTATGAAAGTGGAGGAGTGCAAATCCTAACAGATTACATCCTGGTTAGAGGAGCCAACAAAAGCAATGTGATGAACCTTAAAGTGATCTTGGGAGATGCGTGTGTTAAACAACATAGGCTGGTGGTGATGGCTTTGAAAATGAGAAGAGAAAGAGGAGATCTAGAATTAAGATTTGGGACACTAAAGGAGAAAAATGGGTGCACTTTAGGAGGACTGTGAGGGAGAGATGGCTGGAGGTGGGGAGTGTAAAATTTGGATAGGGTAACAAAGTGGAAAATATCTGGGCAGACATGAGAGAAATGTGTGTGGGGGAGGCAGAAGAACTGGAAGGAAGAACCAATGGATATGAAGTGTTGAGAGGAGAAAAGTGTTGGTGGAATAGAGAATTGCAAGAGTCAATAAAAAAAAGCAAAAGAATTTAAGGAGTGGATAGTAAGGCATGCACAGAATGCAGAGGAACAGTACAGAGGAGAGGGAACGATGCAAGAAAGAGGGTAGATATGGCAACTGGAAGTGCAGCAGAACAGTTGAAAGAAAGACTAGGAACAAAAAATAGAGAAAAGGATATCTGTAAGATTTCAAACTTGAGGAAAAGGCAGAGATAGGATGTGGGTAAAGTGGGTGTCATCAAAGATAAAGTTGGAAATCTATTGCATAGGGATGAAGACATTAAGAAGAGATGGAGAAAGAATTTTGAACTTTTAAATACTGAAAATGAAAGAGAGGGGGAAGCACAGGAGGTAGAGGGACCAGTGATGGAGATACAGGAAACAGACGTGAATAGAGCATTAAGTAAAATGATGAATGGTAAAGCACCAGGTCCATCTGAGTTCCAAATTGAAATTATCAAATTACTAGGTACAGAGGGCGTGATATGGATTTATTTAAAGCTGTAGGGGAAGAGGAAGTAATGCCAAGGGACTGGGAGGAGAGTCTAATGGTATTTATACACAAGCAGAAGGGAGATGTCATGGATTATGGTGACTACAGGGGAATTGAACTAACAGAGCATGGATTGAAAGTTTTGTAGAGGATACCAGAAGAACAATTATAGAAAGACTGTAAAGATTGGGAAACAGTAGTAAAGATTCATGAGAGGAAGAGGGATGGTGGATGCCATCTTCATAATAAGACAGATACAGGAAAAGAGGCTGGAGAGAACACGGGAGCTCTATTGTGCATTTGTAACCTAGAAAAAGCATATGATACAATCTCAAGAGAAGTGATGTATTGGTATTTGAGGAAGATGAAATTCCCAGAAAAGTTGGTTAGGCTAGTCAAGATGATATATCAAAGAACGAGCACAAAAGTAATAACAGCAGTTGGGAAAACAGAATACTTTGTAGTTAGTGTTGAATTACACCAGGGATCAGCATTAAGCCCATTTTTGTTTGTACTGTTCATGGATGTGTTAAGTGAAGACCTACAGAGAAGGGCAGGAGAGTGACAGGATTCTTTAGAGTGGGGTGGCTTAAAGGTGAATGTGAATAAAACAAGAGGCTTTGGTGAGTAGTAGGGAAGAAAAAAGAGGCTCGATTTTAAAACAGGTGGAAATGTTTAGATAGAAATGTTTAAATACTTAGGATCTACTTTAAGCCAAGAGGGATGATGTGAGACTGAAGTTGACAGTAGGATACAAACTGTGTGGGAGAAGTGGAGAGAATTAGCTTGAGTTATATGTGATGAGAAAATGTCAATCAAGTTAAAAGTCAAGTTCTACAGCACAGTGCTAATGTATGGATTGGAAACATGGGCTCTAAGAAGGAAAGAGGAAGAAAAGCTTGAGAGAACAGAGATAAGAATGCTGAGGTGGATTGGGAATATCACTGCTTGATCGATTGGAAAATGACGAAATAAGAAGAAAGGCAAGCATAGTAAGATTACAGAGGTGATAAGAGAGGCACGACTGAGAGGGCATGGGCATGTATTGCGGATGGATGATGAGAAGGGAGTGAGGAGGGCTTGGAGGAAACCTGTTAGAGGAGGAACATCAAGGGGGCGACAGAGAATTAGATGGCAAGAGAAAGTGAAGGAAGATATGGAGAGAGGAGATTTGGTGGAGGATGATGCCTTTGATAGAAGTCAGTGGAGAAGGCGCATCAGGCAACTGACCCTTTAATGTAGGGATAAAGTATGAAGGAGGTAGCATGTATGTAATATATATATATCATATATCTTATAGTATATATATATATACTATATATATATATACTATACTATATATATATATATATATATATATATATATATATATCTATATATATATATATATATATATATATCATAACATTATTCATTCATCCTACGTATACATAATCATTTTCAATTTCGTAGTCAATATTCTGTGATCAATAAAAATTACTTTATATTGAATGCATGTTGTTTTTCTTTTTTTATTTACAATACCAAACAGTACTTGGGAGGTCAAACATTAATAAAAGAATTCGAGTTGGTCAAACCTCAACATTGACCGACTCGAGTTGGTCAAATTGCTTTTAGCCAACACCTTACCCCCAACCCCAAAATCACATACCCTTGGAGCTATCCCTGGTGCGATGTAACTGTGGTTGCCACTAGATATTTGATGTAAAAGGTGTAAATGAATCTAATGTTGAGATGTTGTAAAGCTTTGTGATTTGGGTATTGCGCCGTGACCCGCAGAATTGTAATTGTTGATAGGTAGTTTGTGAAGGATGCCGTAGGGCGATCGTTGGTTTTTTTTTTAACTTGTCTGTAACTTGTGTCTACGTTCTGTTTTGTAGTATGAGTCGGTGCTTACTAATTGTTATTAAAGACATTCAAATTTTATTGGGTTCTCACTGTTTCCATATGCATTCTCCTCTTTAATCATTGTCATATTTAATATAACAATATGTATGCATTTTGTGTATGTATGTATGTATATTCATATGTATGTATAAATCCAATATATATATATATATGTATATATATATATATATATATATATATATATAAGGATTAATTTTTGATTAAAAGATACTTTCATATCCAGTTCTCTCTACCTCGGAAATATAATATTTTCAAATATGTTTTTTGTAAGTTCGTCCGTCAAGGACTCGAACCATGGAAGACAAGAACACAGGACTGCAGTGGCGTGCCTTAAACCACGCAGCCAACACGGGAGTTGTAAGTTAATGCCTTCTCCCACCTACAAATCACTGTCGAACTCGGGTATTTGTAATTCGAACCGATATCAACAAACCTCTACAGTGTTAACTGGGTAGTGCGTTTGCCACACAGCCAGATTATGATTGACTTTTATCACATCACCGTGATTCATAGAGGAGCATTAACCTGCAAATATCTTTTGATATCCAATTCGCTCTACCTCTTGCCTTCCGTGGTTCGACGCCATGAGATGGCGAACTTATCAACTAAAAAATTCTCCTTCCGTTAGTATATATGAAAATAAATTATTTCCGAAGAAGAGCAAATTGGCCATTAAATGTATATGAATCATGGTGATTTGATAAAATTCTTTTATAAGGTGGATTGATATCGATTCTAATTACAAATTCTTGATGTCTTGTTTTCCGTGGTTCGAGCCCACGAGGCGACGAACTTATTATCTACTGAAGAATTCCCCTTCGGTTAACATATGAAAATAAATTATTTCCGAGATAGAGCGAATTGGATATTAAAAGTCATTTGTAGCTTCATGATTGTATATGAATCATGGTGATGTGATAAAATTAATTCATATATATGTGTTTTTGTGTGTATGTATACGCTTCTTATACTGTAAAGCCTTGAGTAGGATACGAAGATCTAATGAAGACTGGGTGAAGAAGCCCCACTCACGGCAAGAAGAGGGGGTCGATTCATGTTCGCCGAGTTTCAGAGGCGAAGAGGCCAGCGCATTCTGCCTTTGGCTCGACCTCACCTCAACCAGTTGCCACAGAGTTCGGTTCACATCACCTGGATGGATAGCTATAACAGATTCACATCAACCGTGCATTTGATGTCTAGGCCAGTCCCTTACGACGCTCCTGATTGGCTGTTGATAAGTCGGTCACAGGGCTGGAAACTCTCAGGCTCTCGAGCGAGTTCACAGGCAGGATGTATGTTCCACCTCTCCTGAAAGACGTATCCCTCAGGAGAGGTGGAACACAGATCCTACCCATGTGAACTTTCGAGAGAGACAGAGTTTCCAGCCCTTATCAACAGCCAATCAGGAGCGTCGTAAGGGACTGGCTTAGACATCAAATGCGTGGTTGATAACTATATACAATAGTATATGGTTATCTATGTATATTACAAATGAACTTGTGCATAGCTATTTTACCGTTGAGTATAATAAAGAAGACATAAATCTGATGACTGCATTACGTAAAGAGTGAAATTATTCGTAGTGATTTAACTCCGATTTCGATTTCGTTTTGAAACTGCATAGTTATGCCTTTTTTAGGTATTGTCTGAAATGCAAAAAATACTCAGCCAGAGACCGGAAATGCAAAAAGACCACTTGAAGTTAGCCAAAAAGGAAGGGTTATATGTACTTGAAGAATTGCCAGAAATATGCGTAAAGGCATATTTTTTTTTTATTTTTTTTTTTTTTTCACGCGCAAAAACTCGATAAATCCCCTTTCCAATTATGTCTATTTATTACTGTTTGTGTCCGCTATTGCACATTCAAGCAACAAAAAATCAGATAATAAATCAAGAGCATTTTGACGCGTCTGAGGGAATCTGTGCACTCCTTGCATGTACTATGCAAGAGTTTATGTGAGCGTGTCTGTGAGTATTAAAAGTACCATAAATTCATCCCCAGTTCAAAATCGTTGCCAATCATAAAATCATACGAGAGCGAGAAGTTCCTGAAAGTTTCTCTTAAAGCAAATCAAAGAAATTATACAACAACAGTACGAGTCCAAGAATTCCCACTCCCAGTCTGTACAGCGTCGATGAACTTTACATGACGTCATCGCCCACAACTCCTCTGAGTCACCGAACCAGTGTTTGCCTTTTCAGTTTCTCTTATCCTTATTTACATTTCTGCGCCATTTCATTTCACTACCTCATTTTTCCCGCCTAAAACACTCAATCTTACCCATGTAATGCTTGAAATAACACCAAAGTAGTGTTCCACTCAAGAACTTTTCTTGCTTCCACCCCTTCTCATGCAGTCTTCCTGACCTTGCATCGTACGACCGCACCCGCCCCCCCACGCCGCCCCCTGCTTCCGAGAAAGTCATTCAACCCTGTCCGGTACAGTATAGCGAGGAGGTTTTCAAGTCTCTTCCACCAGAATTCAAATTAGCACAAAACTCTTCCAGTCTCGAAAGATTCAGATGCGGTTCTCAAATGTTCTTTGTATTCCATGAAGACCTTCACTCATTTTTTTACAGCAACTTTTCATGCACATACGTATGGCATCTTTAGACCAGGTTGCCCATCCAGCTTTCTTTCTGAATTATTTTTCCCTCAGTGTAAATTAATACTAGATTTTTATACTAATACCACACGATACTTCCTGTTCATCAAACTGCTTCAAACAACCTTATTTCTCCTTGATTTAGTCTTAATTTCTATACACATTAGAGGTGTCTCGGATGACTGGAAATGGGATTTGCGGATGCGGATATCAGTCTTTTAAGATTTGCTGATACGGATATCAATCTTTTATATTTGCAGATGCAGAATCGGATATTTGATGACCATACCCTCGCGGATGCAGATGTGGATGCGGATACTTTGTAATTCTAAATAATTTAGACATATTTAATTGCTAAAGACTATTTTCAGCCACATGATCCAAAGTATGTTACTGCATAATATTCGATGTACTATCTGAAAGTAGAAATATATGTGATACTCATGTATATGCATGTAAACTTTCATACGAACGTACAGACAACAACAGCAATATACGAATGTTGTTCAGTTGTCTTGGTACAAGGTTATTTCACGCTCATTGCATGATAAGGTAACAAAACTCAAAGCTACTCTTTGCATTAGAGAGAGAGAGAGAGAGAGAGAGAGAGAGAGAGAGTGAGAGTTTCATAAAAAGCACAATACCCTGCCTTTATTATTACAATGGCCATAAATGACATGAAATTACTAAGATAAATATGCTTTAAAACGAATAAGGTATAAAGCTAATATGCTATAACGGTGCTACTTATAAAGTGTATACTCTATGAAATGTGCAATTGTGTATCATGTACTTTGCATAATAAAACGAAAAAGCTAAATTTAGAAAAGAGAAAAAAAAAGAAACTTTTAGCTACAATGTATGAGTATGGAGTATTGAACACTGAGCAGGGGGTGATATCCGCATTCTCAAACTGCAGATGCGGATGTTGAGATATTGTCAATGCGGATGCACATTTATAAAAAATGCGGTATCCATACATGTCTAAAACACATATACCCACAAAGAATAGGGTGCTCCATTGGAAGGACTCAGAAACCCTTTCCTTGACTTTTCCACTCTTATATACCATAATAATCATTTGCTTTTTTTCAAGTTCACTTTTCTTAATGTTTCTTTTCCCTCCAACTAATGTTACCATTCATTTCACTTATTTTAACTATATAATAATTAGAAAATCTTCAGCCACTACTCTTCTCACCATTATATCCATTAGCTTATCTTTTGATTCACTCTGTATCAACAATGAATAAACAAAATTTCTCTCATTTCCTTATTTCCCAGGTAATTTTCGATATCTGTCTTTGTAAACTTTATATTTGCAAATTCCTCCTTCTTTTATGACAAATTTTCACAAGACTTTTCCCCATTACTCCAGGTGTTCCAGAACTACCACTTATACAATTTCTCTTTCTGTTATTAGGTATGGATCCAAATAAATAGATTTTTTTTTTGCTCTCCAAACCCAGCACAAACAAATTCAAACTATCACATCAAATTTTGGTTTCAATATAAGTTTTTATATTTTATGAACACAGTTCTTAGGAAAAGGTTTCCTTCTGCATTTGTGTTTTTACACATCCTCAAAGTTTTCCTGATAAAAGCTATTCATCACGTGTTCTGCATTTCACTGCTACCCGAGTTACAAACACTTTGTTATTGCTAGTCGTGAGCATCATGCCTTTTTTGTCTATTTTTCTTAAAGAAACACTCATCTCTCATTACCTACCGCATCTAAACGTTCTTCAAAACCACTAAACATTTTTTGCCAATTATTATCAAAACAAACATCAGGTATAAGCATCATATCTCCCAGTATTCTATAAATAAAACTGTAAAAAAGAGCACAGTCAAAGAAATAAACTCATTTGCAGCACATGGGGACTTTTCCCTTGCCAAGGAATCCAAAACCTCAAATAGGCAGGCCCTCAGCACTTTTTACAGCAGCAATGCCCATGTGGTTCTGTGCACTACCATTACAAAAACATGAAGTAATAGATTGACAGACTAGGCACAAGTTATTATTACAAGTTACTACCTATGGCAGTAATACGTTCATTATTCATATCAGCAAATTTAAACAACAACATTTCTTGGTTGATTGACCTCAAAAAATGCGTATAACATTATTGATCTGCAACACCCCAGTATGTAAATACTTAGAGTGGAGGGGTAACACTTTCAGAAGGCATACCCTGTAAGTGAATAGGCATAATGAGCAATTAGGTTTATATCTATATAGCATATAAAAATGGATATATGTATGTGTGTGTTTGTGTATGTTCCATCATAACTTTTGAGATGCATTCAGATATTTCAACCTAACTTCATATACTTATGACATACCATCTGAAGAAAAATACTGTTGGGTAGACATCACTAGCACCAAAGGGGTGGAGTGTGTGGCAAAGGAGGTGAAAAGTCCAAATATCTGAAAATGACAAATGTTGTTGTCTAATTTATAGTTTTTGAGTTCTCTGAGATGGATAGTGACACTCCTCATGCTATTTAATTCCAAGTTCAGCCCCAGTAGGGAAGGGGTGAGAAGGGGTTGGGAAGGGAGTGACATGAAAAATAACTGAAAACGACAGATATTAGTGTCTAATCCATAATCTTAGGTCTCTGAGATGAACAATGACACTCCTGATGCCCTTTAAGTCCAAGTTCAGCCCCAATAAGAAGGGGGAGATGAGAAGGGGTGGCAAAGGGGTGACATGAAAAAATTCTCAAATGCCATAGCTATTAGTGTCTAATCAATAGTTTTCTAGGTTGCTAAAATGAACACTGACAACCCTGATCAGGCCCTTTAAATCCAAGTTCAGCTCTGATAGGGAGTGGGGTGAGAAGCGGTGGGAAGAGGGTGACATGTAGAAATGACAGAAAATGACAGATATTCGTGGCTGATCCATATGGACACTCCTGGTGCCCTTTCACCCTCAATGGACGGAATGCTCACAAGTAGCAATAACGAGTTTTGGGTGAACAACGGATTTACTCATGATGAGTAACAATATTACACTCCATCGATTTGGGGGAAATGGAAGGGAAAGAGGTGCCATTACTGCCATAGCTCATAAATTCACTAATGGCAACATTCAGACTAGCTAAAATCAAGTGAGTGACTCATGAGAGAGTTAGATATGATCTTGACTCGAAATGAGTATGTACTGCCTCTCTCTCACATGATATCTTTTTATATATTTGCTCATAAATATACCCAGGGGTTGCTGTTGGTTTTATTTTTTATCTTTTATGATAGTATGTCAGTTATAATTGTAATTTTGCACAGAAAAATACAAAGAAAAATCAGAAAAGACATGTAAAATCCAAAAAAGTTACTGCATTTTTGCTCTCAATAAATTTACATAAATATTTTACAACAAATATACTCAGAATTTGTTACTGATTTTAGTTCTTATTTGTTATGATATTGTATGAACTGTAATTATAATTTCAAAAAATAAAATAGATTTAGAAAAAATCCTGTAAAAAGAGGCCCTTTTGTAGAATTTTTTTTCTTACATTTATGCATTTACATATGTTCATCTTTCCATTGATGTGTTTCTTTTTTAAATTGGCTGACCGCAGTGTTTATCGGGCTGGGATGCTGCGCCTTAATTTTTTACCCCGGCTATTAAGTTCAGCCCCAATAGGAATAAGGGTGAGAATGGTAGAGAAGAGGGACATTTGTACAAATAACTGAAAATGACAGATATTTGTATGTAACCCAAACTTTTTGAGGTTGCTGAGATGGATAATGACACTCCTGGTGCCCTTCAAGTCCAAGTTCAGCCCAAAAGGTAGAGGAGGGGTGAGAAGGGGTGACGTAAAAATAACCGTAACCGATAAGAGATATTAGTGTCTAATCCATAGTTTTTTGAGGGTCGCTGAGATTAATAGTGACATCCCAATACCATTTAAGTCTATGTTCAGCCCTGATAGGAAAGAGGTGGGAGTGAGAAAGGGTGGAAAGGCAGTGACATGTAAAATAACCCAAAATGACAGATATTAGTGTCAAATCCGTAGTTTTTGAGGTCACTGAATTGAATGGTGACACCCCCGGTGTCCTTTAAGTCAAAGTTCAGCCCCAATAGGAAGGGGTAGAGAAGTGGTGGGAAGGGGGAGACAAATATAAACCATAACCATAAAAACCAAAGCAGATATTAGTTTTTCTAATCCATAGTTTTTGAGGTTGCTGAGATGAATAGTGACACTCCTGATGCACCACTTCAAGTCCAAGTTCAGCCTGATAGGAAGGGGGGGTGATGAGGGGATGGGTAAGGGGAAGGTGACATGTAAAATACACTGGAAAACGACAGATATTTGTGTCTAATCCATAGATCTCGAAGTCACTGAAGATTAATAGTGACACTCCCAAGGCCCTTTAAGTCGGAGTTCTGCCCTAATAAGAAGGGGGAAGTGAGAAGGGGTGGGAAGGGGGATACATGTAAGAATAACCAATCTGTTTGTGTCCAATCCTTAGTTTTTGAGGTCACTGAGATGAACAGTGACATACCCAATGGCCTTTAAGTCCAAGTTCGGTCCCAATAGGAAGGGGGTTGAAAGGGGAGGAAAGGGATGACGTAAAAATAACTGAAAATGACAGATATTAGTGTCTAATCCATAGTTTTTGAGGCTGCTGAGATGAACATTGACATTCCTGATGCACTTTAGGTACAAGTTCAGCCCTGATAGGAAGGGGGGTTGAGAAGATTTGGGAAGGTATTGACATGTAATAATGACTGAAAACACAGTTATTAGTGTCTAATTCATAGTTTCCAAGGTCGCTGAGATGAATAGTGACACTCCCAATACCATTTAAGTCCAAGTTCAGTCCTGAATGGAAAGGCGGTGAAAATGGGTGGGAAGGAGTTGACATCTAAAAATAACTGAAAACGGCAGATATTAGTGCATAATCCATGGTTGTTTCTAGCCGCTGATGCTGTTAGCATAGTATCTATCAAAGATTAAATATGTATCAGCATTCTGAAGGTGAGTACATAATATACTCTTCAGTGATCTTTATATAGTCATGAACAAGTCCATGGGAAGGCCAGTGGAATATCCACAGAATACTACCTCCATCTAGGACTACTGCATCTGGAGGAACAGATTTACGATCTGTGACTTAACCTGAAGTTTTGCTTTCATGTAGATTTGGATTTTGTGAGAGCATCTTTCATATCAATATCTCGAAATTACTGTAAACATAGTATCCTAGAGTAGATCAGTGATGTGGCATATACTTTAATGTTAACACTTACCTTCTTCCTAGATACAGACATGGTTACCACTGGCTTTGTGAGTGACTTGTGAAAACTTTGAAGCCACAGTTCATAACTCCTTATCAACTCTTCTCCCAGCTGGACAGAGTTATCAACATTAACAGATGTAGGCACCAGGTAAAGAAAAATCACAGGAAAAAAAAGTCGCATTAATCTTTCTTAGATAGTGACCCCCAAGGGTTTTAATCCGGTATGTATCCATGTATCCACCTTTACGGCGTGCTTAGCACAAGCCCACTGGGGATTTTCTTTTTTACAACACAGTATGTAAACACCTTTGCGGCGTGTTTAGTGCAAGCTCGTTGTGATTACCGTAAAAACATAAAAGACTGTAAATATCATAAAGATAATGACCCCCAAGAAATATAGCGAATGATTCCCGTGACTTTATCACCGGCCACCATAAATTAATGTGACTTTTTTTCTCCTGTGACTTTCTTGCCAAGCCAAAATTGTAACTTTATTTCCGGCCACCGACTAGACATGCGACCAGGTTATTCTGAACCTTTTGTCTATTTGTGTCATCATTCTATATCCTTGATGCACTCTCCTCCTTGTGTGCTGTGACTGTTTGCTGCATATCTATATCAGATAACGACATAACATCTTTCTTTTGCTGTTTACACATATGGAGGCCATATGCCCATCGCTTCAGTGCAGATGGTTTGAGAGTTACTCCATTATTGACCTGACCAAATTCCGTTCCACACACCAGGTTGATGATACATAACAGGATTGCCTTTTAAAAACTCATCCTGTACTCAACCAGGCAATACAAGCACTACCTGGAAAAATAACACAAGTTATGCATCGCAACACCAGCAATACAGAGTATGTAAGCGTTGGATAATAATGACACATGCTTCAGGGGCAATAGACCAGCTGAGAATCCATTTGTTTTTGTTGACGTACACGTGTAGTTGTTCCACCACCAGATGGAATGAAATATTGCCGTGTGATTTTCACACGATATTTCAGTAAAGGAAAGAAAATTAATTCATAATTTGCAGAGTAAACTTTTTTTACAGTGGTGGAAATGTGTCGATCTTCGCGACTTCGATACTATGATTGCGGGTCGAGATAATGTTATCTGGACACTAGCAACTGAAGGGCTAATGATTTTCTCCAGAGAAGAGCCCAGAATATAAACAAACAGAACATTATAATATCTGATAGTAAAAGTTTTACACTTTATACAAAAACGTGAATTTTGTCAAAATGAAGCTTCTATGTTAAACAGAAATTAAAATATGGCTGAAAACTAATAAGCCCTGATATGCAATGGCGGCCATTTTATATTTATGGCAAATAAAACATTTTCCCCAAGGCTGCTCCTCCTGCACTCGTTTTGTTTTTGATGAGAATTAGGGTCTACATACCAAAAAAACCAAACAAAAAGAAATTGATATCTGGTGAAATAAGGTTTCACCTAAAAAAATTGCCATTCTGCCACTGGACTAACAGTATTATGGGTAGGTTTTCAAACCCGTACCCCTCCCTTCTCCCTCCATCCCCCCTTTCTTCGCTTTGTAACTTATGAGGTATATAAACTCTATGGGTTTATCATACCCCATTTCATGTGCTTGAGACCATAGAAATATATTATTGAAAATGCGTTACATTCATCATAGTAATTTCTGTCCTTTTATCCACATATCACTGTCTGCCTCTTTCATCCAGGTATTACTGTGGTGACTGGAGTCGTTGGAAGGTACGTCTCCATCATAACAACTCGGGAAAATATGATCCGTTATCTCTTATCATTCATTCCCCTCGGCGCATAACTCCCCGTCGGTGATATTCCTGAAGTAGCGTGAATTGGATATCAAACCACATTGTAGCTTTATGATTGTATATAAATCACGGTGATGTGATAAAAAAAAACAAGATATATATATATATATATATATATATATATATAGATATGTGTGTGTGTGTGTGTGTGTGTGTGTGTGTGTGTGTGTGTGTGTGTATGTATGGTGTGTGTGTCACGTGTGTTGTGTTATTAATTCACTGCCTTTTTGTTATTAAAATAGTTTTTTGAACGGACAAAGGCATTTGACGAGCATAGATTCTTGGGACACACTGATTCGCATACCTTTGCTTCTTCGCTCTTCATAAGAATTCCTGTTGTTTAACAACAAACTCGCAGCATGTGGTTGCTGCAAAAGATTAGCATCCATTCTGGGTACTGCTCTTGTGATTCTCAGTGATATCAAGCTTGAAATGTATACAGTTTCCATTTGATACTTTAGACAAACTGAAGAAACATTCAAATGGGGAAAATATAATTGATGTTGACAGTCAACTTTGAAGCTTCGAATACCTAAACTATCAGAGGAAAATCATGCGCACCTTGAAAAGTAGTGAGTTTTTTCACTAACTTGTGCTTAGGCGAGTATCAAATGCTTCCATAAACTGATATAGAATAAGTGAAAAAGATAGGGTTCTTATTGTTTTCACAGCGCCCTTCTAATTAATAGGTATTTACGACAGTACTGATCACAGTTTCTATAGTGACAATATCCTCTAAATTGTTAAATCTGTAGCCTGTAGGTGAGGTACAATTCGACAACGGAAATATTTAGTGTAACGTGTCTATCTCTGATGGTTAGAATCAGGTATAGGTAGGTACTACATGACATTGCATCAGAACATTGCACGAAGTCGGATTTGATTTTTTTTTTTGGAAGAACACCCTCTCCCTCCCTCGCCTTACCGCCACCGTGGGACGATGTTCAAGTGTTCATCTTTCCATTCATTTCAACACCGCCAAAAGAATCACTTCTAACAGGTCAAGAAAAGAGAACATTTGAGAAAGTGACGGGAGAATGGATTCTCAAATCTCCTGAATTTCTTCATACGTTCCATTAACGATGGTAATGCTTGGAACGTTTCTTTAAGAGACAAAGCACACGGCGAATGACTTATTCTTCGGACTAGGACAAGAGGATCAAGATGAACAGTTGTCATCTTCTTACCCATGAGTTATCTGCAGGCTGAGGTAACACGCTGTCAAGAACAGAAGAGGCGAGGAGTGTCGCCTGGCCATGGTAGCAGACACAACAAAACAGCAGGAACTATGATCGCGAGAACGCAAACGCGACTGTCATGGAACTCTAGTCACTGTCGAGAGTATTCTCGAGTAGCTCCGCCTAGTCGGACAGCGCCTACCAATAAAAGAAGCATTTCCAGTATAGCCCGAGGATCCCGAGGCGGTAACAGGAGAGAGAGAGAGAGAGAGAGAGAGAGAGAGAGAGAGAGAGAGAGAGAGTGGTCAAAGCCTCCTATCGTCCGAACCGCTCTCAGCACAAAGGAGAGGGAAATGTGGGGCCCGGTATGAGAACTTAAGAAGTGATGTCATGTTTCATTGGAATGTATGCGCACTGAAGGACACAATTACGAATTCGTTCTTAGAAATAATCGCAGCAGAAGCCTCAGGATGTTTATAATAATCATGCTCACACTTTCCTTGCAAGAGGATAGCCGGACTAAATAACATACCTGACTGGTGTCAAGGTCAATTCCGTAAACAGTTTTACATGAAGAATGACTTCTCAGCTAAGCCTTATCCCTCCCTCTTGCCTTGGTGGTGTAATGCTCTGTACTCACACCTTCCATCTTCTCTCTCCGCAGCGTTATGCAGTTTCTCAGATGCACAGAACCGTTCACGTTTCGATACTTATGATCTTTCTTTGTATATTATAACTTTTAAGTAGAACAAAGAGACATCAATGAACTCATATCGGCATCTTGGCGTCCTTTTATTCTCTCTCTCTTTCTCTCTCTCTCTCAAGCACGCGCCCAACTTCTCTCTCTAGTTGATCTGTCAATTCATTTATTTATTCTCGAATAAATTAACTCCTACAGCGAAATCTCTTTTTTTCTAATTCGCTCAAAAACACCGCCAGCCATATTCATGCTTTTTGTGCACGGTCACAAACTCGCATATACAGCGTACAAAGATATGCACACAAAACCACACACACACACACACACACACACACACACCACACACACACACACATATATATATATATATATATATGCATATATGTGCATATATGCATAGTTGACCAACCTGTGCTGCGGGGAAATCCCTCCCTGATTATAGATAATAAATTCTCTCTCTCTCATTCAGCAATCTTGAAAAAACTATGGATTAGACACTATTATCTGTTCTTTTCAACTATTTTTTACATAGCACCCCTTCCCACCCCTTCTCACCAACCCCCCCTCCTTCCTATCAGGACTGAACGTGTACTTGAAGGGCATAAGGAGTGTCACTATTCATCTCAGCAACCACGAAACTATGGATTGGACACTAATATCTGGTGTTTTCGAATATTTTCACGTCCCCCCTCCAGCCCCATTCTCACCCCCGTCCCTATTGAGGCTGAACTTGGACTTAAAGGGCATCAGGAGGGTCACTATTCTTCTCAGCAACCTCAAAAATATGGATTGGCCACTAGTATCTGTCGTTTTTGTCATTTTTACTTTTCACCCCCTTCTCACCTGCTCCTAATCGGGCTGAACATGGACTGAGAGGGCATCGGGGGTGTCACTATTCTTCTCAGCGACCTTGAAAACTATGGATTAGACCCTAATATCTGTTGTTTTCTGTAATTTTTACATTTCCCCCCTTACCACACCATGCAATTGGTGACAGTGATGTCTTATCCCCACAGTGTTCATTCAAGATGGTAAGTAGTATGTATACCAAGTTTGGTTGAAATTACTCAATTCATTTCAAAGTGTATGTGTAACATACACACATAAACACAGATACATACATCCATATATATTTATAGTATATATATATATATATATATATATATATATATATATATATATATTTATATAATGTGTGTGTGTGCGTGTGTGAATGTCTTTCACTGTAATACAACAGTATAATATGAAGATAAAAGGCCCATAAAACACTATTTTAACATAGCGATCATACATTTCAAGCACCTCCTGTGCTCCTGATCTCTGGTAAAGTATGGACATAGGATGTCTTACAATAGTA
Source organism: Macrobrachium nipponense (assembly GCF_015104395.2). Lineage (NCBI taxonomy): Eukaryota > Metazoa > Arthropoda > Malacostraca > Decapoda > Palaemonidae > Macrobrachium > Macrobrachium nipponense. The sequence continues at coordinate 55,446,909 of NC_061087.1, forward strand.
TATATACAAAACATATGCAGGTGTGGCAGTAAGTCTCTGTTGGTGACTCAGGAAGGGTGGAAATTAAACTATCCCCTGGTGAATTTTGGCCTCATTACCTCACATCTGGCGACTCGTCCGGTGGTCGGATATTCTTGGACGAGCGGCCTATGGATTAGTTCGTCGATGTCATCCGATTTCCAGTGTCCTCCTGACAGGTTCATATTGTTGGTTTGATTGATGATAACAGATTCCAGCATTTTCCTTTTGCATGGACAGCTACTTTTAAAAACCAGCTCTGCCCCACTCCAGTACATGTAGGAAAATCCCTGAGTTCTCTGATGCACATTGCACTGATCTTTTGTGTCCTGCTATTCTTTTTGAGATGGATCTACCGGTTTCCCCAACATAAATCTCATTACAATTGCTATACGATATCTTGTAAATTCCGGCTTCTTCTCCTATTTTATTTAGTTATACGTTAATGAGCGAAGTCCCGATGGATTTGAGAGAATGGAAAATAAAAGGATTATTAGACCTGAGGTGTTCTGTAGGCTTTTGGATGTTTTCATTGTACAGAATTTATATTTTATTGTTGAAGTCTTTTTATCAGTTGTGAGTGGAACCTCTATAGTATATTGTATTAGCTTTATTTATAGCCTTCTCGGTAATGTATGGTGGGTAAAGCAGTTGCATTAGGTGTTGGTGGATCGTGTTGAATTCTTTATCTATGTACCCATTTGAACATATTCTAAGCCCCCTGAGGAATAGGTCACACCCGACTATGTACTTTACGGATACATCGTGGTAACTTAGGAAATTAATATATGAAACAGCAAAAGTGGGTTTCCTTTATACTGTGAAACCATATCTAGTCTGTTCTCTTATGATAAGTACGACTAGGAACGGCAATTTCCCGTCCTTTTCCCATTCTGTTTTAAATTCTATACACGGAATTAGTGATTGAAAAATTCATTGAAACCTCCCCAGCTATCATCCCAGTGAGTAAAAATATCATCTACATATCTAAGCCAGATCATATTGCGATGTTTGATAGAGGACAAAATTTTGTTTCGAAACATTCCATGTATTGGTTTGCTAGAAGGGGGGATAGGGGACTACCCACACTGCAGCCAAATTTTTGTTTGTAAAAATTACCATTGAAAGAGAACTCGTTGTTAGTTACACAATAGACAAATTCCCTATATGAAAGCATCCAAAAATCTACAGAACACCTCAGGTCTAATAATCCTTTCATTTTCCATCATCCCAAATCCATCAGAGTTTACAAGAGATGATTTAGCAATTGTAATGAGATTTACGTTGGGGAAACCGGTAGATCCATCTCGCAAAGATTAGCAGGACACAAAAGATCAGTGAAATATGCATCAGAGAACTGGGGGATTTTCTTACATATTAGGGACAAAGGCCATACTATGTACTAGAGTGGGGCGCAGCTGGTTTTCAGGAGTAACTGCCAGTACAAAAGGAAGA
>NC_061087.1:55453381-55458381 GCF_015104395.2 Macrobrachium nipponense
GGGGGAATTGCAGATTCGGAGAATATGTTACTACAAAACTCCCAAGGTATGTCACAACTATGAAATCTATGGTAAATGTGCATACCTATGAGGATGATTGCAGAGATCTACATCCGAAAATATGCAAAAACCTAAAACCTAAAAGAGAAAAGGATGTAAGTTCGACAAAAAATGTAAATATATGCACCCTGTAGCCATGAATCAAAATCAATTAAATAATCAATCAATTAATAAAATCCAAAATAAGAAAGAAACAAATGAAAAGAGGAACAAAGAATATGAGTGAAGGAAAAAAGCAAGCCATCACCGCAATATGGAGTGTCAGCAAAGAATTTCCAAGCATCAGCCCCAAGATACAGCCCAGAGATTAATACTGTATTTACGATGCAAAGATATTTGCAGATACGGAGAAAATTGCAGATTCAGTTCGACACAAAATGAATAATTATGATGAAGGAAGATCAAATATTATGGAAAAGTATTTGGATTTTTTTAATGTCAGAATTTCTGGAAATGAAGAAAAGAACAACATACCAGAACAGGAAGAAACGTGGAAATAAAATCTTATTATTACCCATATTAAATGAAGGAGAAACACGCAAACCATCATAGTGATTAATGCCGCAGGGTCTAGTTACGGTTAGTAACTCAAAAAAAAAAAAAAAGAAAGATAGAGTACTTAGAAGAACTAACCCAAATTGAAAAGAAAATAGATATAATGAATATAGGTGAAACCTGGTATTCCCAGAGACTGGAATAACGATCAAATAAAAGCGTTCCAAACTTATAGATCAGATAGAAAAATAGGGATCAAGGGGGACCGCGATATATGGGAAAGACAAAAAACAGAAAATATATGAGAAATATAGTAACTCAGAATGTGAACTAATAGCGGTAGAATTTGAATCTGAAAAATTAATGAACATAAGTAATAATATAGACCCCCTAATACTAAAGAGTTTGACATAATAATAGAAAAAATTGGATGTTTATATGTAGAAATCACAAGGACTGGACTATTTTACCTATTTGACTTTAACATTCCATCCTTTCGTTGACTGGAAAGAACGAATAGGAGATTGTGATTGGTATTTATACATATAAAAAAGAGAGTAATAGTAGTGCAGAAGATAAGAGGCAATTTGAAAAGCTATTAGATGTGCAACTAGAATACAACATTCAACAAATAAATCCCTGCCCCCAAAAACCAAAAGGAAAATACTTTAGAACTAGTATTTGTGAACGAGGTGAATTATGTTAAAGAAATAATGGTTTATAATGCGAGTATTTCAGACCATAATGTCATAGAATTAACAGTCCATTCCAAAGCAAGTGAAAACAGAGATAAGCAAGAAATGAAAAAGTGGGAAGGATATGGAAAATACAACTTCTACAGTAAAAATATAAAATGGTCAGACATAAATGAAGAATTAAACAAAGATTGGGATAACATTTTCGTAAGTGACGATATAAAAGGTAAATAACGGAGATATTATATATATTTAGAAGAAATAGTGGGGATAAATATATACTGTAGAAGAAAAGTAAACATCAGTCATGCATACCAAGAGAAAGAAGGATCTTATTCCAGAAAATCAGAAAGTGGAAAAAGTTCTTGGAAAAGAAAAAAAATGCATGGAAAGTGATCGAACTAAAAAGTAAGATAGAAAATGCAGAACCAAAGATTATACAATCAAAAGAAAATGAAAAATGGGACTTGGAAGAAAAAACCTTAGTAAATATCAAGCAAAATCCCAAACTATTGTACTCGTATGCAAAAAAGATGAATAAAAGAAGAATAGAAATAGGCCCTCTAAGAATTGAAGGGAGATTAACGAATGAAAAAAAGGAAATATGCAACATATTTGCAGAACGATATAAGAGAATTTACCCCTAGAATTGATAATGAAGATAATGATATAGAAGTAAGGGATGAAAATAGTGAATATTTAGCAGACATAGATATTAATGATACTGATATTGTGCAGGCTATTAATGAAATTAAAAATGGAGCTGCAGCAGGGCCTGATGGTGTCCCTGCTATTTTGTTAAAGTAAGTAGTTCATTCTATCACAAAGCCACTTGCAATATTATTAAGACAAAGTGTAGATACAGGCAAGATTTATGATGAGCACAAATTAGCATATATTACCCCTACTTTCAAAAGTGGATCAAGACTAGAGGCAAGTAATTATAGGCCTGTGAGTCTAACATGACATATTATGAAAGTGTATGAAAGGGTAATGAAGAAAAATATTATGAAACATTTAATAAAAAATAATTAGTTTAATATAGGACAACACGGTTTCGTACCTGGAAAAAAGTACACAAAACCCAACGTTGTCCACCGTGAAAAAACATATACAAAAATATGAAAGCGGAAATGAAACAGATGTGGATTTGTTATCTAGACTTGCAAAAGCTTTTGACAAGGTAGATCATAATATATTAGCGAAGAAAATTAGAAAACATAATATAGTGGATAAAGTAGGAAGATGGTTAAAAGAATTTTTACACAATAGAAAACAGATAGTTATTGCAAATGGTGAGAAATCGGATTGTGCCACAAGGTACGGTGTTAGCTGCAATACTGTTTGTTATTATGAATGCAGACATAGACAGTAATGTTAAGGACTCAGTAGTGAGTAGTTTCGCTGATGACACAAGAATAAGTAGAGAAATTGTTTATGATGAAGATAGGAACGCGCTACAAAGAGATCTTAACAAAGTATATGATTGGGCAGAGGTAAATAGGATGGTATTTAACTCTGATAAATTTTGAATCAACAAATTATGGAGACAGAGAAGGAAAGCTATATGCATATAGGTGGACCCTAATAATGAGACCAATCACAAATAAGGAAGCAGTTAAAGACCTTGGTGTGATGATGAATAGGGACATGTTATGCAATGATCAAATAGCAATTCTACTGCAAAATGTAAAGCAAAAATGGAAATGTTGTTACGCACTTCAAAACAAGAAAAGCTGAACACATGATTATGCTTATAAAACACATATGTTCGTAGTCCACATGAATATGCAATATGATGTGGTACCACACTATCAAAAGGATATTGCACAAATAGAGAGTGTACAAGGTCCTTTACAGCTAGAATAGAAGAAGTTAAGGATCTTGACTACTGGGAGAGACTACAATCCTTAAAATTATATCTAGAAAGGAGAAGAGAACTCTACATGATAATTCAGGCATGGAAACAGATAGAAGGAATAGCCGAAAACATCATGGAGCTAAAAATATCAGAAACAGCAAGCAGAGGTAGATTAATAGTGGCCAAAACTATACCAGGAAAATAAGAAAAGCACACAGGACATTAATCTACTACGCACCAACATCGATAATGCAGTGTCTATTCAGTGTGTTGCCAGCTCATCTGAGGAATATATCGGGAGTGAGCGTAGTGTTTAAGAATAAGACTCGCGACAATATCTTAAGCTGCACCCAGACCATCCAAGATAGGAAGATGCAAAATATACCGGAAGATGTACTAGTAACTCTCTGGTAGACATTAGAGGTGCCTCACACTGAGGGACCTGGGGCAACCCGAACAAGATGTAAGGTAAAGGTAAGGTTCTCTCTCTCTCTCTCTCTCTCTCTCTCTCTCTCTCTCTCAACCAATCTCTCATAATTACCTAAGGTAACTAAATCAGATTCGTGAACTATGAAAATACATTTATTTAAAAACTAAATAAATCAGGTTCCTAACAAATTGTTTAACTGAAAAAGTAAAATTCTAAATCCAAATAACTCAAATAACCCTGGGGATCGAACTAACCGTCCACCCCTTTCTCTACAATAACTAACATTAGTTTAGTCATAAAACTAGAAAAGTCATAGTCCAGTCTTATAAGTAACACCATAACCACAGAACTATCAGTTATGTTTCCATTTCCAAATAAGTTCCCACCAGAAACAATCTGGAGATAGACAGAAAAAGAAATCCCACATAATTCAATTTGTAAATAAATCAAAATGACATAAATCAAAGGGTCACATGGACAAGGACATCTTTGAAACAAATGTTCAAAATGCAAAAAGACTAGCCACACTTGGGCTTTAAAGTAAATATGCTCACCCATTCAACAAATTCACACAATTAAAATTCACTTAAAGAAGGCCATCTTGTGCTTCACCGACTTCATATAGTTCTCCATCTTAGTTATCTTACTTTCCCATTATGTAGGGAAACAGCTCGCACATACGCAAGCACGAATTCACCCACAAGGCACTCTTAAGTAAATGACGTACCTAATTCATCACAAGTTCATGACGTCATATACAGATCATCATCATGTCCATAAATCTACTCAAAACTAGACTCAAAGAGCATATCTACTTCTGCTCATGCACGTACATAGGACGTGGTCTGTTCTGCTTAGGCAGCGACTTGAACTTGGTGCCACCAAGGAGGTTGCGTCAACATTTTCAGAGCCCGCTTAATCTGTCCTTTAAGACCCCTGTTTCCACGGAGAGTCAAAATGATGACATCTAGGTTTCAAGGAATGTCATACTCATCACATCCGCTTATCAACCATCATTTAACAAAAAAAAGACAATTCAAAGACAACGAATCATAGTCATAATGGTGTTTTAATTATATTCTCTCTCTCTCTCTCTCTCTCTCTCTCTCTCTCTCTCTCTCTCTCTCTCTCTCTATATATATATATATATATATATATATATATATATATATATATATATATATATATATATATATATATAGTATATATATATATATATATATATATATATATATATATATAAACGTGTGCGTCCGCGGCTCTGTATTTGTGTGTAACTGATACATTTTGTTACTAATTCATACATGACTTCTTTATACCCTAAAATATTAAGCGAAGATAGAAATGCTTATCATATATGATATATACATAAATAATTTCCACACTAAGGGTATCGCCGCCAGGGCAGTGTAGGGCTCTGTAGGAGGCATTACCGGAGGTTGTCTGCTGCAGCGTCCGT
>NC_061087.1:55463381-55472437 GCF_015104395.2 Macrobrachium nipponense
GATAAATAGGTAAATAAATAGCCTGATAAATCGATTTAGATTATGATCCTTATAGACCTTACAGCCCATTGCCCCAGGTCCCTCAGTGTGAGGCACCTCTAATGTCTACCAGAGAATTGTTAATGAATCTTCCGGTATATTTTGCATCTTCCAATCTTGGGTAGTCTGGGATGCAAATTAGATATTTGTCGAGCTTATCCTTAAACAAATCTACTCTCCCTCCTGATATGTTCCTCAGATGAGATGGTAACGCATTGAATAGACGCTGCATTATTGATGCTGGTGCGTAGTGGTTTTAATGTCCCGTGTGTTTTCCTTGGTTTTCCTGGTATAGTTTTGGGCACTATTAATCTACCTCTGCTTGATCTTTCTGATATTTCTAGCTCCATGATGTTTTCGGCAATTCCTTCTATCTGTTTCCATGCCTGTATTATCATGTAGCGTTCTCTTCTCCTTTCTAGACTATATAATTTTAAAAATTGTAGTCTTTCCAAGTAGTCAAGATCCCTAACTTCTATTCTAGCTGTAAAGGACCTTTATACACTCTATTTGTGCAATATCCTTTTGGTAGTGTGGTTACCATATCATATTGTAATATTCAAGTGGACTACATACATACGTTTTATAAAGCATAATCATGTGTTCGGCTTTCTTGTTTTTAAGTGCCGTAACAACATTCCCATTTTTGCTTTGCCTTTTGCTAATAGTATTGCCATTTGATCATTGCATAACATGTTCCTATTCAACATCACACCAAGGTCTTTAACTGCTTCCTTATTTGTGATTGTCTTGTTATTAGGTTCCCTACATGCATATAGCATTCCTTCTTTATCTCCATAATTTATTGATTCAAATTTCCGTTTTGTAAAAATTCTTTTATCCATCTTTCTACGTTATCCACTATATTATGTTTCCTAATTTTCTTCACTAATATATCATGGTCTACTTTATCAAAAGCTTTTGCAAAGTCTAGGTAAACCATGTCAGTTTCTTTTTCGTTTATCATATTTTTATATGTTCTCATGGTGGACTAACAGTTGGGTTTGTGTAATTTTTCCGGGTATAAAACCATGTTGTCCTATATTAAACGAATTATTCTTCATTAAATGTTTCATTATATTTTTCTTCATTACCCTTTCATACATTTTCATAATATGTGATGTTAGGCTCACAGGCCTATAATTACTTGCCTCTAGTCTTGATCTGCTTTTGAAAGTAGGGGTAATATATGAAAATTTATGTTAATCATAAATCTTGCCTGTATCTACACTTTGTCTTAATAATATTGTGAGCGGCTTTGCGATGATATGAACTACTTTCTTTAACAAAATGGCAGGGATGCCATCTGGTCTGGCTGCTGATCCCTTTTTTATTTCATTAAGTGCCATTCCATTAATTATTGTCTTGGAATTAGTATTGGATGGTGTTTTGTTTTAAAATTTGTAATGATTTAGCTTAAAAACTCTTTTGAGACACTTGTGAAAATTTTTTTGTGCAACGAGCATGTGGCACTTAACGATGTTAATCAATTTAATGTATAGTTGTGCAAATTTAGTTCATTATCAATGATGATTCGCTATTTCCTTTAAGGAAATCAGTTTATCATATTACATAATTTATTTTTGTAATAAAATCTCAAAGAACATCATTTATGTCCAACCCTTAACCTATGGTGTAGAAGTTTATCCGTTCAAGCCTTAATATAGGCTGACAACATCAGAGCCTAGAACAGAGGTGGCCAAACAATTGATCGTGGCCACTTGTTTGGTTGATCACCCTTCCCCCACAATCCTATATAAACGAATAAACATACAAGCTTATATATATATATATATATATATATATATATATATATATATATATATATATATAATATATATATATATATATATATATATATATATATGAATTTATATATATATATATATATATATATATATATATATATATATATATATATATATATGAATTTATGTGTGTGTGTGTGCGATATTTGGAAAAAAATTTTCCCACGTAATAATATTTGATTCTGTAGTATGGTAGATTGTAAAAGAGATTCAGTCTTTAGAGTAGATCTCGGAGTCAAAAACTCTGGCTAACCCTGGCCTAAAAGGTTAAAAAGTTGCAAAATTCGCGACATTCGCTCTACCTCAGAATTAATATATTTTGATATGTGCTAACCGATGGGGAATTTTTTAGTGGATAAGAAATTCGTCAGCTCATGGGGACGAACCATGGAATCAAGAAATCAGGACGTACAGTGAAGCACCTTAAACCAAAAGGCTATCACGAGAGGTGCCGTGATAGCCTTGTGGTTTAAAGCCTTTACTGTAGATCCTTATGTCTTGGTTCCATGGCTCTCTCGTGATACCCTTGAGTTTTGAAGAGCTTCACTGTATATCCTGATTTCTTGGTTCTGTGGTTCACTACCATGAGGCGACGAATTTTTTATCAACTAAAAAATCCCATTTGGTTAACATATATGAATCATACTATAATGGGCGTAATGTCTGTCTGTCTGTCATTCAATCACAGCCAAATGGCTGGTCAGATGGGCATGAAACTTGGCAGGGTTATGGTGGGGACCCCTAAGATGGTTTGTAATGGGGTTTCATCCAACCTACCCCCCTCCTTTGTAGGGGGTGGGGGTGAGAAGGGATTCCCTGAAACGGAGCTGTTTCTGGCCGTGAAACGAGGCTGGTTATTCCCGTAGACTTAGTCACTTTACAATTTTTTATACATAATTTCTGTACAACTTCCCCGGAGAAAGTCGCGAATATTTCAGCTCGGACACAATAGAACATGAAAATCATCATCAATATCTGCAAGATTTTTTGAATAACTTAAATCCATCAGGACTGCCAGTACACAAAATAACGTTGAAAAAGTACTGCCTGGTAATGTTGCTTCGTAATTTCGATCCTGCCAATGGACATTGCAACGGAACGAGGTACACCATTATGGAGCTAAACTCCCACGTCATCAAAGCAGTGATAGCAATGGGCCCTCACACCAGCAAACGTCTGTTCATCCCCCGGATTCCTCTGATGCCTTCGGACAACCAGTTTCCATTCCAGTTACGGCGCAGGCAGTTTCCCATCAACCCGGCCTTCTCATTCACTGCAAACAAGTCGCAGGGCCAGACTTTGGATCGTGTTGGTGTTTTTCTGCCGTCACCCATGTTCACGCATGGCCAACTGTATGTGGCGATGAGCAGAGCAACTGACTCTGCCAATTTAAAATTAAGTTGTGGACAAACTGATAATATTGTGTGCAAAGAGGTTCTGTAGTAGGTGTGTATAAAAATCGCCCTTATTTTAATATTGCTGAAGAAATAGTACATATAAATTTTTCACTTCTGCACCCGTATTTTATCACCCATCGTAGATGGGTAAGTTTGCTAGTATATATTAATTTTGACGTAGAGCAAATTAGATATTGAAGGACATGTGAAAAACCTTCATGGCGGGGTTACTAGTGGCCAGATGGTAATTGTGGGAAATTTGTTTCACTCAGTGGGAAGAATATACACTACAAAATTACGAGGGTATTTCTTTCCACTGAATGTCCTCTGGTAATAAGGCAAATTGTATTAAACGGGCTATTAAGCACACAATTCTTCTGTGCACATAACGTGTTTTCAGACTTGTGTCAGAAAGCCCAACGGATTAATAAATTGCCTTGCAAGTTTAAGTAGGCTATTCAAGTCAGGTAAGAGTAATTTAAGTAAGTTAAATTAAACTAATGAGGACTTTGAGTAAATTAAACCAAGATTTCCAGGGAAGTTCAGTTAGGCCAAAGCATTCAAATAAGTTTCGACCTGGTTAAAGTAAAGTTAAGGTAAACTAATAACAAATAGTAATGGTAAGTGTACAGACAGGCTTAATTTTGGCTAAATGTTTTATTACGCCCATGTAGTTATGTAAACCCATGCAAAATTGTTCAATCTAAGTCTATACACAATTAATTCTCACAAACTCCAATATTACAACAGCCTAACTATGTGAAAAAGCCTCTAAAATTAACTAAAGTAAGGAAAACAGTGCATGACGTCTTAAACAAGCAAGTTAAACGTTGATTGACGAGACTGCTTCCTATCGAACGATGGTTGACTCGAATCGCCCGCCAATGACCATGGTGACCTAGCCTATATAGAAATCATATATCGACCTACCTTAAAGTTAGCCTAGTTTTGTCACACTTATCTTAATTCACCCCAAATCCTATCTATTTAGTCAGTAAAACCAGTGACCTCAAATTATGTTCATGGAAATAAATTGGTACATTGAGAAAAATTATTCTACTTACCAACACATGTTCCGACGATGGAGTACATGTGGCCGCTTCAAATTTTGGTTGTAGATAAGGATTTGGAAAGGATATGGGGTTAGGATAGTTACAAAATAAGGAAGGGAGGTCATACAAACCAATTATTTTACAGGTTTTAAGTTCTATAACCCTACACTATGTAAATTATACTCAAGTCAAAGTTGACGAAACAAGTTTTCGTGCGTCCGCCATGCTCTCTGTTTAAACAAGGCCTAACCAGCCCGCCCTCGGCCTATAGCCGCAAAAAAAAAACGTATGCCAGGTCAAAGGTTCTTATCACTTCCCAAATAAATTTCTTACCTGATTTGAAAGGATAGTTCAATCTCTGTTTATTATATCAATGTATCAAATTTTCAAATGCTAAGTAAAATTAATTAAAGTACTTAAAATACAGTATTAAATCAAATAAATGAACCCAATATCAACACAGATCAGGGGCGTCATTTTTTTTTTTTGGGGGGGGGAGCCGTTTGGGAGGGGGGGGCCCAGTTCACTCAAGTTGCCCACTCCAAGCCTCAACTTGCCCCCCTCACCCCTCAACTTGGCCTCCTCACCCCCAAAGCTTCAAGAAGTAACAGCATGTTTTCTTTTTAAATGTACAATTATAAATATATGAAATTTCTCAGAAATATTACGTTTCTTGATCCTTGTCTGTCTACAGACAAGGATCAAGAAACGTAATATTTCTGAGAAATTTCATATATTTATAATTGTACATGAATGTTTGGGAATGTAGGGTAATGTGGGGGATTAGCGTACACGGGGGTGGACCGTACAAGCTCCGTTAAAATTAGAGAATTTATAGAAGAGCTCTGTTGGCAACACTAAGATGTGAGGTGTCGTCAGTGAACCAAGATGGCTGCTTTCATTTTTTCTAGCTCGACGGGTATGGATTGGAGGTAAGATTTTTTTATTTTTGTAGCATCCAATTTAACTTGAGACATCCATATCATGTTGTTTATTAATCTTGAACGAAGCCTGATCCTATTGGTAAGGTATTGAATATGAATATTTGGCAGATGTACGTGATATATGAAGATATATCTAGGTTTTATCCAACATTGTTGCTGTGATACTGGTTTGAAGGCAATATGGCTTGTAGGGGGTGTAGCGTACATTGTTGTAAGGGCGTGTAGCGTACAAAAATTTCTTACATACTTTATTTTTTACATTCAAACAAGATAAAACTTCTATGTAATAGTTTACTTACATTCAATATGAAGAAATGCAAGTACCAGGTGTGTAATAGGTGCCCAAAAAAACTGTTACATGGTTGAAATGGTAAGGGAAAATAAATATTTTCTGAATGCAATTGAAATGTGATGTTACACATGTAATGATGTTTAGTGAGAATTTGCAGTATTGTATGTGTGTTGTGAAGTTTATAATCGTGTAGGGTGATTGGATATATTTTTTTTTCTTCAAAAACAGCTGTAGGTATGAGAGTGCAGCGTACGATGGTGTACGTTGCACCCCCACACTTGACACATACTGTTTATTTTGGTAATTACCAGTTATTTGATGACTTGTAATTTCACTTGCAGACTTAAACATGCCGAGGACGTTTGTGCCTAAGGAGGAGAGGCAAACAGACAGAACTGCTTTGAAGGAGGCTTTTCAGTACTGTGTGGTAACAGGATGCAGTATCAGGGAAGCTTGCAAGAAGTTTGGAGTTAACGTGATAACCTTACAGGAGGCAGTCAGTAGATCCAGAAAGTTTATCTGATGCTAAGACCTTTGTCCTTCTCCTTGGCAGTCCCCCCGAGGTCTTCACAGAGGAGGAGGAGAGACAGCTATGTGATTACGCTATCAAGATTGCAAAGATGTTCCATTGTATTCATTTAACATGAAATGAGGTAGGCCTAGGAGTGATAAATTTACAAAACTGACTTTATTTTTCCACTGTTTTCTTAAATAATCAATATTGGATGCTTATTCGTTTTATTTCACACAACAAAATATAATTCATAAAACTTCTTATTGGTATTGCAGGGATGAAATGGACATGTAATACTGATCGCCAAGATAAGGCTAAAAAAACTCCTTCTCTGTTGCTCGTTCATTAATAGAACACTTTAGATAATGTTTGTTTAATTTTAGACAGCAATATCTAATTCATTATAATTTTTAATGAATTTTTTTGGGGTGAAAATAGCATGTATGAAACACCCCCATAGTATGTACGGATCACCCCCACTTTGGGGGTGATCAATTCAAAATGGAAATCTTTGGTTAAATAGCCAAAAAAGGTCTCTAGTTTCATATTGATAAAATTTAGTTGTTTGTCGTAGGTAGCCCATTCCTTGGGGAATATTTCTGACCCACAGCCTTGTCTTCAAGGTTTAATTCTGATTTTTCAGTAATATTTTTCCACTAATAGTACGTTATACCCCCACACTACCCCATCAATTTCTTCTCGTCAAGTGAATTTCCAGGTAGCTCCCCTGACCTTAATGTGTGTGAAAACATTTGAAGCGCACAGTGAACTATGATGGTATACCAAGCCTCGATGACCTGCGAAGAGATGTGACCGAAGTAAACAGGGAAATGGAGTCTGAGTCTCAGGTTTTTTGCGATTTGCAGAAATCATACCCCTCAAGAATGCAGGCTGTGGTACAGGCAGATGGAGGCCACACAAAATATTAAATACTCAGAGAGAAACTTAAATAAATACCTGTTCTGAATTACTCTTGTTTTTGTTCATATAAATTTTAGTTTATGCTGTAAAGGGGGGGGGGTGGGGGCTCTCATTTCGAAACACCCTGTATATAAAAACTCCCCCCACCCCACCAAGACAATTATTATGGAATAATGATTGGACAAAAAATATCTTGGAGGCAGGAGGCAACCCCGTGTCCTTGTGACACTTGTTGTGGGGTGTTATCGAATGTCGAGTCCTTTGGCGTTGCTGGCTGACAGGATGCCTCCTGGGGGGTTCTACTGTCGACTGAGGGCGACCAAGACTGCAGAAGGTTTTTGAGTCAAGTTGATCTGTGATCTCTTAGGGGCCATCTGGTCGTCAGTGAAGTTAAGCATTAAATTTTAGGGGTGTTGTCTTGGTTATAGTGTGCGAAGTTATGGTTCAAGTGTTTACTTTTTGTAATAAAATCTTGTAAAATCCCATTTTTCCTAATTTACTCATCCCTTGTGACAGACTGCGAGATATCCTTTAAGGTAGGCCAAAAAGGCCACTAACATCAGGCCACCGGTGTCCCTGTCGTGAGGGATTTTCACAGCAATCTGGTCCTTTGAGCTGGATTCGGCCTAAGAGATCGGATTTGGAACAGCGACGAGTAATTTATGGTATTTAGAGTAGTCTCGAGGCAACTGAACTGTTGTGAAACTGTAAGTCTGCGATCAACTTAAGGCCTTTGCAGGGAGAATGAGGTTGATTGGAACAACCATTTTATGCATTTGATTCAAGGCGAGCAGGTGCGCCAGGTCAGAGAGAACTAAAAGTTAGGTTCCCTTTCATGTAACGTGAAAATGGTGGCGTCATTTTCATTGTAACATGCTTCATTGATCACCCTCCCTGTACAAAATGGTGGCTATCAATGAACAAATTGAATTTCTTCTCGTTCTCCTCTCCGACACCTTGGCTTGCGCTCATAGTAACCTCTTAGAATCGCTCTGAACTTTGTATGTCACCAACCTTGCTAAACTTGAATCAGATGTCGATAGTAGAGTGCGATAAATCTTGATGAGGCTGGTTGTGCGACCACACTGCTTGTTAACAGTATCGTTACATTGGCTTAGCGCAACAAGCCTAAATCCACACCTTACTCTCGTCTACCTTGATTGAAAGAGCTCCAGTTACCCATCTTTAAAGGTGACAAGAGTGAATACGTCAATTTTAAGGAGCTCTTTGACATGCACATACATCAGCGGACAGATCTAGATGACATGACTCGATTCACGTACCTTTAAGTCTTTAGTAGAGGAGCCACTCAAGGTAGTACAAGCCCCAAGTGTAACTGCTGCCAATTATTAAGTAGCTCTTGATTTATCGGAAGGATATTACGGGAATAAGCATCAAATGCTAATCATACTGCATTGGTGGTTAGCCAATATATTTGTGCCTAAGTGCAATCACAATGAGATAAAAGCATTTCGAATTGAAGTTACTGTGCTGATCAAGCAAATTAGGAGGTTAAGAGGGTCACCCCTTAGATCAGGGAATGCTGCTAAGCCTGATTAATCAAAAACTATCCCAAGGTCAAGTGTATCAGAAAATCGTGGACTATCTGCATAATTGCAGTTACACACTGGATTAATTATTTGAAGCACTAGAGTTCCTCATTAGATATATGGAGGATGATAAGTTGTAGAAAAGGGAAGACCTACCATAACCCTCACGACCGAAGGGGTCAGAACCTGGCACTTCTCAGACAATGTCATGCCCATTCTGTAATGGGGACTTCTCGGACAATGTCGTGCCCATTCTGTAATGGGAGTCAATTCTACCTTCAGTTGTACAAAGGTGTTTTAATTGTTTTGCCTCAGAGGACAGTAGCAAACAGTGTAACATAACAGTAAACAGAACTGCAAACTGTGCAATGGATGTCATCATAGCCTCGTCTGTGATGACAGAACTAGTAAGTCATACTCTGGCACACTCTCTGCCACCAATTCCAATTTCCAACCATCCAATCGTCCATTGTCTCATGTTGCGTCACAACCTGTGAAACATCAAAATCTACATTACAACACCCGTTGTAATGTAGATC
>NC_061087.1:55472937-55475437 GCF_015104395.2 Macrobrachium nipponense
TTTTGATGAGATTGTTACCACAGACTCCCCTTCCCCAACCAGGAAGGTTTTAAAATCCGAAATTCGAGGGCCGTTTCATGCCCCCTCATTTTTACTAATCCATTATCGACGACTCCCCTCTTCTCCCCCATCTAGAAATCAGTGTTGTGAGTGTCAGACATCACTAGCACCAAAGGGGATGGGGGTGGGAAGGGATGCCCCGCAATGGTCTGGTTCTGCCCAGGAAGTTGGTGTAATGTAAACATTACTGAAAATAATAGATATTAGTGCCTAATCCAAAGTTTTCAAGGTCACTCTCGATGCCATTTAAGATCAAGTTCTGCTCCAACAGGGAGGGGGGTGAAAAGAGGTTGACATAAAAACAATAGAAAATGACAGATATCAGTGTCTAATCCATAGTTTTTGAGGTTGCTGAAATTAATAGTGACACTCATGATAGCCTATAAGTCCAAGTTCAGCCCCGTAAGGAGTGGGGTGAGAAAGTGGTGGGAAGAGGGTGACGTGTAAAAGTAACTGAAAATGACATATATTAGTATCTAAGCCACAGTCTTACAGGTTGCTGAGATGAATAGTGAAACTCCTGGTGCCCTTCAAGTCCAGGTTGATCCCTGATAAGAATGGGGGTTGAGAAGTGGTGAAAAGTAAAATGAATTGTCAAAAATGCTGGACAATATAACTGAAGCAACTATCTTAACAGGAATGGGAGAGAGAGAGAGAGTTTGTTTATTGCCATTCAAGGATTACCCAGGCAGTGCCGGGTTGGTCAGCTAGTGCACACATACATATAAGTACTTATGTATGTATATATGTATGTATGTATGTATGTATGTATGTATATTATCCTGTGGCAGGGATGTAAGAATACTACTGCCATAGGTCCTGTGTGTCATAAAAAGTGACTAAAAGGATAGCTGCTACATTGTAGTCATTCATTTTAGTAAAAGACTAAGCCCACTGCCAATAACTGTGGTTGACAACAGCAATGGCATGCGGGTGTAAAAACCCCCTTTGCCAAACAATATACCATGCCTGATGTTTTAAGGCACATGGATGCGGCCAGGCCATCCCCTGTAAGCGACGTGCGTCAGAATCCTCCTACTGGCATGATAAATGGGTGAGGGGTACTGCAAGTTTCACAACTATGGCCGAAGAAGGTAGTGAAAGCAGTTATAGGAGCTGATATGAATAGTAGGGTGAGAAAGAGAAGAAATTTGTATGAGGAGGTACACATAGGCCATGGGTTTGGAATTAGAAATGAAGATGGAGATTATATATTGGAGATAACTCAGAGTTTTCAGTTGGCATGTAAGAACACATGGTTTCAGAAAGTGGGTAAGTACTTGATAACTTATGAAAGTGGAGAAGTGCAAAGCCAAACAGATTACATCCTGGTTAGAAGAGCCAACAAAAGCATTGTGATGAACCTCAAAGTGATCTTGGGAGATGCGTGTGTTAAACAACATAGGCTGGCGGTGATGGCTTTGAAAATGGGAAGAGAAAGATGAGATCTAGAATTAAGATTTGGGACACTAAAGGAGAAAAGGGGGTGCACTTTAGGGGGACTGTGAGGAAGAGATGGCTGGAGGTGGGGAATGTAAAATTTGGATGGGGTAACAAAGTGGAAAATATCTGGGCAGACATGAGAGAAATGTGTGTGGGGGAAGCAGAAGAACCAGTGGATATGGAGTGTCGAGAGGAGAAAAGTGTTGGTGGAATGGAGAATTGCAAGAATCAATAAAAAAAAAGCAAAAGAATGTAAGGACTGGATAGTAAGGCATGCACAGAATGCAGAAGAACAGTGTAGAGAAGAGGAAAAGATGCAAGAAAGGGGGTAGATATGGCAACTGGAAGTGCAGCAGAACAGTTGAAAGAAAGACTAGGAACAAGAGATAGAGAAAAGGATATCTATAAGATTTCAAACTTGAGGAAAAGGCAGAGACAGGATGTGGGTAAAGTGGGTGTCATCAAAGATAAAGTTGGAAATCTATTGCATGGGGATGAAGACATTAAGAAGAGATGGAGAGAGTATTTTGAACTTTTAAATACTGAAAATGAGAGAGAGGGTGAAGCACAGGAGGTAGAGGGACCAGTGATGGAGACACAGGAAACAGACTTGAAGAGAGCATTAAGTAAAATGATGAATGGTAAAGCACCAGGTCCATCAGAGTTCCAAATTGAAATGATCAAATTACTAGGTACAGAGGGAGAGAAATGGATGCTGGATTTATTTAAAGCTGTAGGGGAAGAGGAAGTAATGCCAAGGGACTGGGAGGAGAGTCTAATGGTATTTATACACAAGCAAAAGGGAGATGTCATGGATTATGGTGACTACAGGGGAATTAAGCTAACAGAGC
Source organism: Macrobrachium nipponense (assembly GCF_015104395.2). Classification (NCBI taxonomy): domain Eukaryota; kingdom Metazoa; phylum Arthropoda; class Malacostraca; order Decapoda; family Palaemonidae; genus Macrobrachium; species Macrobrachium nipponense. Next base: position 55,475,292 of record NC_061087.1, read on the forward strand.
ATAGATTGAAAGTTTTGTAGAGGATACCAGAAGAACGATTAAGAAAGACTGTAAAGATTGGGAAATAGCAGTATAGATTCATGAGAGGAAGAGGAATGGTGGATGCCATCTACATAATAAGACAGCTACAGGAAAAGAGGCTAGAG
>NC_061087.1:55480437-55552937 GCF_015104395.2 Macrobrachium nipponense
GCAGATGCAGAATCGGATATTTGATGACCATACCCTCGCGGATGCAGATGTGGTGCGGATACTTTGTAAATCTAAATAATTTAGACATATTTAATTGCTAAAGACTATTTTCAGCCACATAATCCAAAGTTATGTTACAGCATAATATTCGATGTAAACTTTCATCCGAACGTACAGACAGCAACAGCAATACACGAACGTTTCAGTTGTCTTGGTACAAGGTTATTTCACGCTCATTGCATGATAAGGTAACAAAACTCAAAGCTACTCTTTGCATTAGAGAGAGAGAGAGAGAGAGAGATAGAGAGTTTCATAAAAAGCACAATACCCTGCCTTTATTATTATAATGGCCATAAATGACATGAAATTACTAAGATAAATATGCTTTAAAATGAATAAGGTATAAAGCTATGTTATAACGGTGCTACTTATAATGTGTATACTCTATGAAATGTGCAATTGTGTATCATGTATTTGGCATAATAAAACGAAAAAGCTAAATTTAGAAAAAAGAAAAAAAAAGAAACTTTTAGCTACAATGTATGAGTATGGACTATTAAATACTGAGCAGTGGGTGATATCCGCATTCTCAAACTGCAGATGCGGATGTTAAGATATTGTCAATGCGGATGCACATTTATAAAAAATGTGGTATCCATACATGTCTAAAACACATATACCCACAAAAAATGGGGCGCTCCATTGGAAGGACTCAGATACCCTTTCCTTGACTTTTCCACTCTCATATACCATAATAATCATTTGCTTTTTTCAAGTTCACTTTCCTTAATGTTTCTTTTCCCTCCAACTAATGTTACAATTCATTTCATTTATTTTAACTATATAACAATTAGGAAATCTTCAGCCACTACTCTTCTCACCATTATATCCATTAGCTTATCTTTTGATTCACTCTGTATCAACAATGAATAAACAAAATTTCTGTCATTTCCTTCATTTCCCAGGTAATTTTCGATATCTGTCTTTGCAAACTTTATAGTTGCAAATTCCTCCTCCTTTTATGACAAATTTTCACAAGACTTTTCCCCATTACTCCAGGTGTTCCAGTACTACCACTTATACCATTTCTCTTTCTGTTATTAGGCATGGATCCAAATAAATAGATATTTTTTGCTCTCCAAGCCCAGCACAATCTAATTCAAACTATCACATCACATTTTGGTTTCAATATAAGTTTTCATATTTTCTGAACACAGTTCTTAGGAAAATGTTTCCTTCTTCTGCACTCGATTTTCTCAAAACATTTGTGTTTTTACACATCCTCAAAGTTTTCCTGATAAAAGCTATTCATCACGTGTTCTGCATTTCACTGCTACCCGAGTTACAAACACTTTGTTATTGCTAGTCGTGAGCATCATGCCTTTTTTGTCCATTTTTCTTAAAGAAACACTCATCTCTCATTACCTGCTGCATCTAAACGTTCTTCAAAACCACAAAACATTTTTTGCCAATTATTATCAAAACAAACATCAGGTATAAGCATCATATCTCCCAGTATTCTATAGGTAAAACTGTAAAAAAGAGCACACTCAAAGAAATAAACTCATTTGCAGCACATGGGGACTTTCCCCTTGCCAAGGAATCCAAAACCTCAAATAGGCAGGCCCTCAGCACTTTTTACAGCAGCAATGCCCATGTGGTTCTGTGCACTACCATTACAAAAACATGAAGTAATAGATTGACAGACTAGGCACAAGTTATTAGTAGTAGTTACTACCTGTGGCAGTAATACATTCATTATTCATATCAGCAAATTTAAACAACAACATTTCTTGGTTGATTGACCTCAAAAAATGTAAGATGTCAGCAGCGTATAACATTATTGATCTGCAACACCCCAGTATGTAAATACTTAGAGTGGAGGGGTAACACTTTCAGAAGGCATACCCTGTAAGTGAATAGGCATAATGAGCAATTAGGTTTATATGTATATAGCATATAAAAATGGATATATGTATGTGTGTGTTTGTGTATGTTCCATCATAACTTTTGAGATGCATTCAGAAATTTCAACCAAACTTCATTTACTTATAACATACCATCTGAAGAAAAATACTGTGGGGTAGACATCACTAGCACCAAAGGGGTGGAGTGTGTGGCAAAGGAGGTGAAAAGTACAAATATCTGAAAATGACAGATGTTGTTGTCTAATCAATAGTTTTTGAGTTCTCTGAGATGGATAGTGACACTCCTCATGCCCTTTAATTCCAAGTTCAGCCCCAGTAGGGAAGGGGTGAGAAGGGGTTGGGAAGGGAGTGACATGAAAAATAACTGAAAACGACAGATATTAGTGTCTAATCCATAATCTTAGGTCTCTGAGATGAACAATGACACTCCTGGTGCCCTTTAAGTCCAAGTTCAGCCCCAATAAGAAGGGGGAATGAGAAAGGGTGGCAAAGGGGTGGCATGAAAAAATTCCCAAATGCCATAGCTATTAGTGTCTAATCAATAGTTTTCTAGGTTGCTAAAATGAACACTGACAACCTTGATGCCCTTTAAATCCAAGTTCAGCTCTGATAGGGAGTGGGGTGAGAAGCGGTGGGAAGAGGGTGACATGTAGAAATGACAGAAAATGACAGATATTCGTGGCTGATCCATATGGACACTCCTGGTGCCCTTTCACCCTCAATGGACGGAATGCTCACAAGTAGCAATAACGAGTTTTGGGTGAACAACGGATTTACTCATGATGAGTAACAATATTACACTCCATCGATTTGGGGGAAATGGAAGGGAAAGAGGTGCCATTACTGCCATAGCTCATAAATTCACTAATGGCAACATTCAGACTAGCTAAAATCAAGTGAGTTACTCATGAGAGAGTTAGATATGATCTTGACTTGAAAGGAGTATGTACTGCCTCTCTCTCACATGCCATCTTTTTATATATTTGCTCATAAATATACCCCGGGGTTGCAGTTGGTTTTATTTTTTATCTTTTATGATAGTATGTCAGTTATAATTGTAATTTTGCACAGAAAAATACAAAGAAAAATCAGAAAAGACATGTATAATCCAAAAAGAGTTACTGCATTTTCGCTCTCAATAAATTTACGTAAATATTTTACAACAAATATACTAAGAATTTGTTACTGATTTTAGTTCTTATTTGTTATGATATTGTATGAACTGTAATTATAATTTCAAAAAGTAAAATAGATTTAGAAAAAATCCTGTAAAAAGAGGCCCCACAAAGGACTGTACATAGTAATTTTCAACTTCTCATAGAAGGTAAAGAAAATTTTGTAGAATTTTTTTTCTTACATTTATGCATTTACATATGTTCATCTTTCCATTGATGTGTTTCTTTTTTAAATTGGCTGACCGCAGTGTTTATCGGGCCTGGGATGCTGCGCCTTAATTTTTTACCCCGGCTATTAAGTTCAGCCCCAATAGGAATAAGGGTGAGAATGGGTAGAAGAGGGTGACATGTACAAATAACTGAAAATGACAGATATTTGTATGTAACCCATACTTTTTGAGGTTGCTGAGATGGATAATGACACTCCTGGTGCCCTTCAAGTCCAAGTTCAGCCCCAAAAGGTAGAGGAGGGGTGAGAAGGGGTGACGTAAAAATAACCGAAAATAAGAGATATTAGTGTCTAATCCATAGTTTTTGAGGTCGCTGAGATTAATAGTGACACTCCCAATACCATTTAAGTCTATGTTCAGCCCTGATAGGAAAGAGGTGGGAGTGAGAAAGGGTGGAAAGGCAGTGACATGTAAAATAACCCAAAATGACAGATATTAGTGTCAAATCCGTAGTTTTTGAGGTCACTGAATTGAATGGTGACACTCCCGGTGTCCTTTAAGTCAAAGTTCAGCCCCAATAGGAAAGGGGTGAGAAAGGGTTGGAAGGGGGTGACATGTAAAAATAAAAAAAAAATAAAAAACTGATGTGAGTGCCAATCCATAGTTGTTGAAGTCACTGAGGTGAATAGTGACACTCCCGTTGCCCTTTAGGGTCAAGTTCAGCCCCAACAGAAGAGGGGGAAGGATGGGAGAGTGAGAAGTGGGTGGGAAGGGGGTGACATGTAAAAATAACTAAAATCTACCGATATTAGTGTCTTTCATTGCTTTCAAGGTTGCTCAGATAAATAATGACACTTCCTATGGCATTTAGGTACGAGTTCAGTCCTGATGGGAAGAGGAGTTGAGCAGGACTGGGAAGGTGTTGACATGTAATGATAACCAAAAACAAGAGATATTACTGTCTAATCCATAGTTTTCATAGTCCCTGAGATGAATAGTGACACTCCTGATACCCTTGAAGTCCACGTTCAGCCCCAATAGGAACGGGTAGAGAAGTGGTGGGAAGGGGGAGACAAGTATAAATAACATAAAACAGCAGATATTAGTTTCTAATCCATAGTTTTTGAGGTTGCTGAGATGAATAGTGACACTCCTGATGCACCAATTCAAGTCCACGTTCAGCCCTGATAGGAAGGGGGTGATGAGGGGTGGGAAGGGGGTGACATGTAAAAATAACTGAAAACGACAGATATTTGTGTCTAATCCATAGATCTCGAAGTCACTGAGATTAATAGTGACACTCCCAAGGCCCTTTAAGTCGGAGTCAGAGTTCAGCCCTAATAAGAAGGGGGAAGTGAGAAGGGGTGGGAAGGGGGATACATGTAAGAATAACCAATCTGTTTGTGTCCAATCCTTAGTTTTTGAGGTCACTGAGATGAACAGTGACATACCCAATGGCCTTTTAAGTCCAAGTTCGGTCCCAATAGGAAGGGGGTTGAAAGGGGAGGAAAGGGATGACGCAAAAATAACTGAAAATGACAGATATTAGTGTCTAATCCATAGTTTTTGAGGCTGCTGAGATGAACATTGACATTCCTGATGCACTTTAGGTACAAGTTCAGCCCTGATAGGAAGGGGGGTTGAGAAGATTTGGGAAGGTATTGACATGTAAATAATGACTGAAAACAACAGTTATTAGTGTCTAATTCATAGTTTCCAAGGTCGCTGAGATGAATAGTGACACTCCCAATACCGTTTAAGTCCAAGTTCAGCCCTGATAGGAAGGGCAGTGAAAATGGGTGGGAAGGAGTTGACATCTAAAAATAACTGAAAACGGCAGATATTAGTGCATAATCCATGGTTGTTTCTAGCCCCTGATGCTGTTAGCATAGTATCTATCAAAGATTAAATATGTATCAGCATTCTGAAGGTGAGTTCATAATATACTCTTCAGTGATCTTTATATAGTCATGAACAAGTCCATGGGAAGGCCAGTGGAATATCCACAGAATACTACCTCCATCTAGGACTACTGCATCTGAAGGAACAGATTTACGATCTGTGAGCTTAACCTGAAGTTTTGCTTTCAATGTAGATTTGGATTTTGTGAGAAGCATCTCTAGATTCATCAAACATTGATGCTAGAACACTGGCAAGTTCATGTCCTAGAGCATCTTACCTTCTTCCTAGATACAGACATGGTTACCACTGGCTTTGTGAGTGACTTGTGAAAACTTTGAAGCCACAGTTCATAACTCCTTTTCAGCTCTTCTCCCAGCTGGACAGAGTTATCAACATTAACAGATGTAGGCACCAGGTAAAGAAAAATCACAGGAAAAAAAAGTCACATTAATCTTTCCTAGATAGTGACCCCCAAGGGTTTTAATCCGGTATGTATCCATGTATCCACCTTTGCGGCGTGCTTAGCACAAGCCCACTGGGAATTTTCTTTTTTACAACACAGTATGTAAACACCTTTGCGGCGCGTTTAGTGCAAGCTCGTTGTGATTACCGTAAAAACATAAAAGACTTTCTTGCCAAGCCAAAATTGTAACTTTATTTCCGGCCACCGACTAGACATGCGACCAGGTTATTCTGAACCTTTTGTCTATTTGTGTCATCATTCTATATCCTTGATGCACTCTCCTCCTTGTATGCTGTGACTGTTTGCTGCATATCTATATCAGATAACGACATAAAATCTTTCTTTTGCTGTTTACACATATGGAGGCCATATGCCCATCGCTTCAGTGCAGATGGTTTGAGAGTTACTCCATTATTGACCTGACCAAATTCCGTTCCACACACCAGGTTGATGATGCATAACAGGATTGCCTTTTAAAAACTCATCCTGTACTCAACCAGGCAATACAAGCACTACCTGGAAAAATAACACAAGTTATACATCGCAACACCAGCAATTCAGAGTATGTAAGCGTTGGATAATAATGACACATGCTTCAGGGGCAATAGACCAGCTGAGAATCCATTTGTTTTTGTTGACGTACACGTGTAGTTGTTCCACCACCAGATGGAATGAAATATTGCCGTGTGATTTTCACACGATATTTCAGTAAAGGAAAGAAAATTAATTCATAATTTGCAGAGTAAACTTTTTTTACAGTGGTGGAAATGTGTCGACCTTCGCGACTTCGGTACTAAACAGAACATTATAATATCTGATAGTAAAAGTTTTACACTTTATACAAAAACGTGAATTTTGTCAAAATGAAGCTTCTATGTTAAACAGAAATTAAAATATGGCTGAAAACTAATAATCCCTGATATGCAATGGCGGCCATTTTATATTATGGAAATAAAACATTTTCCCCAAGGCTGCCCCTCCTGCACTCGGTTGTTTTATGAGAATTAGGGTCTACATACCAAGAAAAACCAAAAAAGAAATTATCTGGTGAAACAAGGTTTCACCAAAAATTGCATTCTGCCACTGGACTAACAGTATTAGGGTAGGTTTAAAATCCGTACCCCTCCCTTCTCCCTCCATCCCCCCTTTCTTCGCTTTGTAACTTATGAGGTATATAAACTCTATGGGTTTATCATACCCCATTTCATGTGCTTGAGACCATAGAAATATATTATTGAAAATGCGTTACATTCATCACAGTAATGTCTGTCCTTTTATCCACATATCACTGTCTGTCTCTTTCATCCAGGTATTACTGTGGTGACTGGAGTCGTTGGAAGGTACCGTCTCCATCATAACAACTCGGGAAAATATGATCCAGTTATCTCTTATCATTCATTCCCCTTCGGCGATAACTCCCCCTTCGGTGATATTCCTGAAGTAGCGTGAATTGGATATCAAACCACATTTGTAGCTTTATGATTGTATATAAATCACGGTGATGTGATAAAAAAAAATCGTATACATACATACATACATACATATATATATATATTATATTATATATTATATATATAGATATAATATATATATATATATATATATGTATGTGTGTGTGTGTTTGTGTTATTAATTCAGCCTTGTTATGAAATAGTTTTGAATGGACAAAGGCATTTGACGAGCATAGATTCTTGGGACACACTGATTCGCATACCTTTGCTTCTTCGCTCTTCATAAGAATTCCAGTCGTTTAACAAAAAAACTCGCAGCATGTGGTTGCTGCAAAAGAAAGGTTATTTACTGCTCGCCGATTAGCATCCATTTTGGGTACTGCTCTTGTGATTCTCAGTGATATCAAGCTTGAAATGTTTTTCAGTTTCCATTTGATACTTTAGACAAGCTGAAAGATTCAAATGGGGAAAATATAATTGATGTTGACAGTCAACTTTGAAGCTTCGAATAACCTAAACTATCAGAGGAAAATCATGCGCACCTTGAAAAGTAGTGAGTTTTCACTAACTTGTGCTTAGGCGAGTATCAAATCCTTCCATAACTGATATAGATAAGTGAAGAAAGATATGGGTTCTTATTGTTTTCACAGCGCCCTTCTAATTAATAGGTATTTACGACAGTACTGATCACAGTTTCTATAGTGACAATATCCTCTAAATTGTTAAATCTGTAGCCTGTAGATGAAGTACAATTCGACAACGGAAAATATTTAGTGTAACAGTTTATCTCTATGGTTAGAATCAGGTATAGGTAGGTACTACATGTGACATTGCATCAGAACATTGCACGAAGTCGGATTTGAGGAAGAACACCCTCTCCCTCCCTCGCCTTACCGCCACCGTGGGACGATGTTCAAGTGTTCATCTTTCCATTCATTTCAACACCGCCAAAAGAATCACTTCTAACAGGTCAAGAAAAGAGAACATTTGAGAAAGTGACGGGAGAATGGATTCTCAAATCTCCTGAATTTCTTCATACGTTCCATTAACGATGGTAATGCTTGGAAATGTTTGGAACGTTTCTTTAAGAGACAAAGCACTCAGCGAATGACTTATTCTTCGGACTAGGACAAGAGGATCAATATGAACAGTTGTCATCTTCTTACCCATGAGTTATCTGCAGGCTGAGGTAACACGCTGTCAAGAACAGAAGAGGCGAGGAGTGTCGCCTGGCCATGGTAGCAGACACAACAAAACAGCAGGAACTATGATCGCGAGAACGCCAACGCGACTGTCATGGAAACGCTAGTCACTGTCGGAGAGTATTCTCGAGTAGCTCCGCCTAGTCGGACAGCGCCTACCAATAAAAGAAGCATTTCCAGTATAGCCCGAGGATCCCGAGGCGGTAACAGGAGAGAGAGAGAGAGAGAGAGAGAGAGAGAGAGAGAGAGAGAGTGGTCAAAGCCTCCTATCGTCCGAACCGCTCTCAGCACAAAGGAGAGGGAAATGTGGGGCCCGGTATGAGAACTTAAGAAGTGATGTCATGTTTCATTGGAATGTATGCGCACTGAAGGACACAATTACGAAGTTCGTTCTTAGAAATAATCGCAGCAGAAGCCTCAGGATGTTTATAATAATCATGCTCACACTTTCCTTGCAAGAGGATAGCCGGACTAAATAACATACCTGGCTGGTGTCAAGGTCAATTCCGTAAACCAGTTTACATGAAGAATGACTTCTCAGCTAAGCCTTATCCCTCCCTCTTGCCTTGGTGGTGTAATGCTCTGTCCTAACACCTTCCATCTTCTCTCTCCGCAGCGTTATGGAGTTTCTCAGATGCACAGAACCGTTCACGTTTCGATATTTATGATCTTTCTTTGTATATTATAACTTTTAAGTAGAACAAAGAGACATCAATGAACTCGTATCGGCATCTTGGCGTCCATTTATTCTCTCTCTCCCAAGCACGCGCCCCACTTCTCTCTCTAGTTGATCTGTCAATTCATTTATATATTCTCGAATAAATTAACTCCTACAGCGAGATCTCTTTTTTCTAATTCGCTCAAAAACACCGCCAGATATTCATGCTTTTGTGCACGGTCACAAACTCGCGTATACAGCGCACAAAGATATGCACACAAACACACACACACACACACACACACACACACACATATATATATATATATATATATATATATATATATATATATATATATATATGCATATATGTGGATATATGCATAGTTGACCAACCTGGTGCTGCCGGGGAAATCCCTGATTATAGATAATAAACTCTCTCTCTCTCTCATTCAGCAATCTTGAAAACTATGGATTAGACACTATTATCTGTTCTTTTCAACTATTTTTACATAGCACCCTTCCCACCCCTTCTCACACCCCCACCCCCCTCCTTCCTATCAGGACTGAACGTGGACTTGAAGGCATAAGGAGTGTCACTATTCATCTCAGCAACCATGAAACTATGGATTGGACACTAATATCTGGTGTTTACGAATATTTTCACGTACCCCCTCCTGCCCCATTCTCACCCCGGTCCCTATTGGGGCTGAACTTGGACTTAAAGGGCATCAGGAGGGTCACTATTCTTCTCAGCAACCTCAAAAATATGGATTGGCCACTAATATCTGTCGTTTTTGTCATTTTTACTTTTCACCCCCTTCTCACCGGCTCCCAATCGGGCTGAACATGGACTGAGAGAGCATCGGGAGTGTCACCATTCTTCTCAGCGACCTTGAAAACTATGTATTAGACACTAATATCTGTCGTTTTCTGTAATTTTTACATTTCCCCCCTTACCACACCCTGCCCTTTGGTGACAGTGATGTCTTATCCCCACAGTGTTCATTCCAAAATGGTAAGTAGTATGTATACCAAGATTGGTTGAAATTACTCAATTCATTTCAAAGTGTATGTGTAACATACACACATAAACACAGATACATACATCCATATATATTTATAGTATATATATATACACACACACACACACATATATAATATATATATATATATATATATATATATATATATATACACATATATATAGTGTGTGTGTGTGCATGTATGAATATCTTTCACTGTAATACAACAGTATAATATGAAGATAAAAGACCCATAAAACACTATTTTAACGTAGCAATCATATATTTCGAGCACCTCCTTCTGTGCTCCTGATCTCTGGTAAAGTATGGACATAGGATGTCTTACAATAGTATATATACAAAACATATGTAGGTGTGGCAGTAAATCTCTGTTGGTGACTCAGGAAGGGTGGAAATTAAACTATTCCCTTGTGAATTTTGGCCTCACTAACTCCCATCTGGTGACTCGTCCGGTGGTCGGATGTTCTTGGACGAGCGGCCTAAGGATTAGTTCGTCGATGTCATCCGATTTCCAGTGTTCTCCTGACAGGTTCATATTGTTGGTTTGATTGATGATAACAGATTCCAGCATTTTCCTTTTGCACGGACAGCTACTTTTAAAAACCAGCTCTGCCCCACTCCAGTACATGTAGGAAAATCCTTGAGTTCTCTGATGCATATTGCACTGATCTTTTGTGTCCTGCTATTCTTTGCGAGATTGATCTACTGGTTTCCCCAACATAAATCTCATTACAATTGCTACACGATATCTTGTAAATTCTGGCTTCTTCTCCTATTTTATTTAGTTATATGTTAATGAGCAAACTCCCGATGGATTTGAGATAATGGAAAATTAAAGGATTATTAGACCTGAGGTGTTCTGTAGGCTTTTGGATGTTTTCATCGTACAGAATTTATATTTTATTGTTGAAGTCTATTTATCAATTGTGAGTGGGACCTCTATAGTATATTGTATTCGCTTTATTTATAGCCTTCTAATGTATGGTGGGTAAAGCAGTTGCATTAGGTGTTGGTGGATCGGGTTGAATTCTTTATCTATGTACCCATTTGAACATATTCTAAGCCCCCAGAGGAATAGGTGGCACCCGACTATGTACTTTACGGATACATCGTGGTAACTTAGGAAATGAATATATGAAACAGCAAAAGTGGGTTTTCTGTATACTGTGAAAGCATATCTATTCTGTTCCCTTATGATAAGTACGTCTAGGAACGGCAATTTCCCGTCCTTTTCCCATTCTGTTTTAAATTCTATAGTCGGAATTAGCGATTGAAAAATTCATTGAAACCTCCCCAGCTATCATCCCAGTGAGTAAAAATATCATCTACATATCTAAGCCAGATCATATTGCGAGGTTTGATAGAGGACAAAATTTTGTTTCGAAACATTCCATGTATTGGTTTGCTAGAAGGGGCGATAGGGGACTACCCACACTACAGCCAAATTTTTGTTTGTAAAAATTACCATCGAAAGAGAACTCGTTGTTAGTTACACAATAGACAAATTCCCTATAATGAAAACATCCAAAAACCTACAGAACACCTCAGGTCTAATAATCCTATCATTTTCCATCATCCCAAATCCATCAGAGTTTACAAGAGATCGTTTAGAAATTATAATGAGATTTGCGTTGGGGAAACCAGTAGATCCATCTCGCAAAGATTAGCAGGACACAAAAGATCAGTGAAATATGCATCAGAGAACTCGGGGATTTTCCTACATATTAGGGACAAAGGCCATACTATGTACTAGAGTGGGGCGGAGCTGGTTTTCATGAGTAGCTGTCAGTACAAAAGGAAGATGCTGGAATCTTCTATCATCAATCAAACAAACAATATGAACCTGTCAGGAGGACACTGGAAATCGGATGACATCGACGAACTAATCCTTAGGCTGCTCCTCAAGCAGGTGTCCAAGAACATCCGACCACCGGACAAGTCGCCAGATGGGAGTTAATGAGGCCAAAATTCACTAAGGAAATAGTTTAATTTACTACCACACCTACATATGTTTTGTATATATACATCCTATGTCCATACTTTACCAGAGATCAGGAGCATAGAGGGATATATATGTGTGCATGTGTGTTTTTCGTGTGTGTGTATATATATATGTATATGTATATATATATATATATATATATATATATATATATATATATATATATATATGTTACGGTCATTTTGAGGAATTGGTCATTTTGCAAACTGCCCGGTCATTTTGGAAAATGACCAAAATATCTGTCAGTATGCAAAATGCCCAAATAATTGTGGTCATTTGGAAATGGCCAGAAGTTTGGTCATTTTGCAAAATGACTATTAGTATCGTTGGTCATTTTGTAAAGTTACCCCAATAGCTGCTGGTCATTATGCAAAAATAAACAAATAGTAACTTAAAATTGATTAGGAAAAGTCTAAGTATTAATAAAGGTGTGTGTTTTTTATTCAACATTAAAAACTTACATTACACATTACAAGTATATTAGAATATTGAAAGAACTAAAACTGAACTTGAAAAACGCTCGAATTAGTATCCTAAGCAGATACAAATGTTTCGAAGTGTGTGCAAGTGTATGTTTGTCTGAACAGGCAGTTAGTTCCTACTTAGGTTCGGCCGAGGACGGAAATATTCGTGCTCTTCTCATCACTTATTTGTTGCAAGTATATTGTACACTGAAAAGCTTCACAATGGAAAGTAAGAAAAGTCTTTTCCAAACAAAACTTCTAGAGTCTGAAGAAAACAAAGCTACAAATAGTTCAAGTTTATTTCCCCGGGAAGAATACGAACGAGTAATTAGTCGCCTGAATGAACTTAAACAATCTAATCCTACGAAGACTAAGCAGGATTATCGTTTGTTACAAAAATATGAAATACTGGAGGTCACAATTGAGGGTACCACCGTGCAAAAGTTGCAGAAGAAAGGAACTCAGCTGCGATTCGTTTGTGCTGAAGATGTGTTTGATGTACTTCTAGCTATTCATCGCATAATTGGCCACGGAGGAAGAACTAGTATGTGTAAGGCAACCAAAGAAAAATATGCAAACATTTCACGTGATCAGATAACGCTGTTCTTGCAGTATTGTGAGGAATGTCAGCTAAAGAAAAGTAGTGTGCGGAAGTGTATGGTTGTCAAGCCAATCGTCTCGAACAGCATGAATTTTCGAGCTCAGGTTAGTAATGAAACAAACAAACATTATTATTCACTAATTTATTGTAGGCATTTCCTAGCCTTCCAATCTAACCTTAATGTAATAAATTATATGCATGACCCTACTACCACTACTACTACTGCTACTACTACTACTACTAATAATAATAATAATAATAATAATAATTCTGCTGACAATAATAATTATGATGATGTATTTGCATTACTTATAATTTTGTACTGTGTCTTTGCAGGTTGACTTGATTGATATGCAGAGTCAACCAGATGGGAAGTACCGTTTCATTTTCAATTACCAGGATCACTTGACCAAGATGATATGCCTTCGAGCCCTACAGACTAAGACTGCCGAGGAGGTAGCTTTTCACCTGGTTGACATTTTCTGTGATAAAGGAGCCCCTCATATTCTTCAATCTGACAATGGGAGAGAATTTTCAAATAAGGTAATCAAGGAAGTTCTGGCTATGTGGCCAGAATGTAAGCTAGTTCATGGGAAACCAAGATATTCTCAATCACAGGGTTCCGTGGAACGAGCAAACAGAGATGTTGAAGCAATACTCGCTTGCTGGATGAAAGATAACAACACTACACAATGGTCAAATGGACTGCGCTTTGTTCAGTGGCAGAAAAACACGCGCTTCCATTCTGGAATTGGCAGGACACCTTATGAAGCCATGTACGGAGAAAAGGCTCATCTTGGTATTTCTGCTGTCAACATACCAGAAGAAATAATGGAAGGCATGGAGACAGAGGAGCAGCTTGCAGAAGCACTTTGTTTAGTTAATGAAGAAGATCAAAATGTAGAACAGGGGAGAAGTCCTGAAAGTTGTGCCATAAATTGCAACTCGAGTGGTCAAAACATTCCATGTCATCCTTCTGGTCAGTGTTGTTCAACTGTAAATGACAATGTTGATGATCCTGTGCTCTGTTGCCTATGCAATAGAAATCGTAGCATTCAGGCTGAACGAAGGGAATCGAAAATACAAGAAGAGAAGCAAGCTAAAAAATTGAAGGATAAATCAGTACAGCGTTTCAAGCCAGCCCTTGCAGGGGACACTGTCATGGTTCCTATTCCACTTGTTGACCGTGGACGAGCGGAGTTTGCGAATGCAAAGGCAATTATAACTGAGACAATGGATGGCGGAACTTACAAACTAGGGACAAAACATGGTTTACTTAAACAGGTGTACAGTCGGAATCAGTTCACTTTATGTGCTGAAAAATTTATGTCACTCGAAGAGGTAATAAAGGATCGCGAAGTCAGTCTGCGAGAGGTAGCTGTTGCAGACTCGATGGGACATGGCCAGGGGATCAGTAAGTGTAGCTGCACCCAGTCATGTCGGAGCAGACGCTGTAAATGCTTCAAAAACGAAGTATTGTGCAACAGCAGATGTAAATGCAGCAACTCTTGTTCAAAACAAGTCAGATAATGCTAATTTTGATAATTGTTGAAATAATTTTCAAGTTCAGTTTTAGTTCTTTCAATATTCTAATATACTTGTAATGTGTAATGTAAGTTTTTAATGTTGAATAAATGACCAGCAGCTATTGGGGTAACTTTACAAAATGACCAACGATACTAATAGTCATTTTGCAAAATGACCAAACTTCTGGTCATTTTTCAATATTCTAATATAAAAGTAATGTGTAATGTAAGTTTTTAATGTTGAATAAAAAAAAAACACACACCTTTATTAATACTTAGACTTTTCCTAATCAATTTTAAGTTACTATTTGTTTATTTTTGCATAATGACCAGCAGCTATTGGGGTAACTTTACAAAATGACCAACGATACTAATAGCCATTTGAAAAATGACCAAACTTCTGGTCATTTTCCAAAATGACCACAATTATTTGGGCATTTTGCATACTGACAGATATTTTGGTCATTTTCCAAAATGACCGGGCAGTTTGCAAAATGACCAATTCCTCAAAATGACCGTAACATATATATATATATATATATATATATATATATATATATATATATATTATATATATTAGTGAAAGTAGACAGATGTTTTGGAAATCTCAATAACTCAGTAGAAAAGAAGAGCGTAGGTTAAGAGACACCACATTTTTATTGCGACGCGTTTCGTTGTTTCTTCATAACAACATTTTCAAGCCTAAAAGAGACATTACAGTATTTTAATGGTAGTTACAAGAATATGTAATTATTGGCTGACAAAGCTGAGTAAAAGTAACAACAATAAGATAATGGTTAAAATCTTTAAAATAAATTGCACCAGCATACTAAAAAAATAAATTATATAAGATCTTTAAAATAAATTACAACCGTATACTAAAAACAGAATGGTGGGAGACAGAGATGGAAAGTTTACACTACAAATGAATGACTAAATGATTTATATTAAAAGCAAGGGATAAGATGAATTGTCAAGGTTAAGATCTGGTTTCCTTAAAAATATTTCTATTGACTCAGAGATTCTCAATAATGACTCTTCTCTAAAAGTACCAAGCACACTAAAATTTTCCAATCTTCTACCTGTATTGCATTCCTCTACGTGCTGTAAAATCGGCGATCTGGTTGGCTTGGCCAGCAAGCAACCAGTACGAGGAGAAATGATGGAAACTGTTCTCTCTGACAGTTCAAAATTAATGAAGTGTCCTCAAGAAGATATATATAAAACAAACTTGAATACAGAAGACAAGATCAATTACCAATTAAGAAAGCTCAGAAAGAATGATTCGATCAGTGAAGAAGAATATAACAAGTTGTTTGTAAGTGGGAGTTCACCATCAATATTGTACGGACTACCAAAAGTTCATAAAAGTGGAATACCATTGAGACCCATTCTGTCTGCCTTTAAAGCACCATCCTACAAACTAGCGAAGTTTTTAATAAGTTTTCTACAGCCTTTGACAGAAAATCAGTATACATTAAAAAATACGTATGAGTTCAAGAACATCATCAATTCTTATGAAATACCCGAAGGTGCGGTGCTAGCAAGCTTTGACATCACCTCCCTTTTCACAAACGTTCCTATCAAGGAAACGATTGATATAGTTTTAAACTCTATTTATAATAACATTGAACAGGTGAGAAATATTTCAAGAAATGCTTTTAAAACTCTTCTCAACTTATGCATAAACGATAATCACTTTTTATTCAATAATTTGCACTACAAACAATTTGAAGGTTTCGCAATGGGATCTCCACTTTCAGCCCAATGGCCAACATATTTCTTTGTTTTCATGAAAAACGATGGCTTGATGATTGTCCCCTTGAGTTTAAACCAATTGTTTATCACAGGTATGTTGACGACACATTTTTGGTTTTCAGGCATTTAAGTCACGTACAGCGATTCCATGATTACTTAAATAGTAAACACCCATGTATTCAGTTTACCGTGGAACATGAAGAAAATAATATTCTTAACTTTTTAGATGTAAGCATTACAAAAACTACCGCAAAACAATAAGTCACTCTTAAATTTTAGCATTTTTAGAAAGTCTACTTTTACCGGTCTTGGAATGAATTTCCAAAGTGCTACATTCTTTAACTTCAAAATAAATAACATTAAGACTTTAATACATAGAGCATTATTCGCTCTGGCAGCTCTTGGCAGGCATTTGACTCAGAAATAAAGTTTCTGTTAAACTATTTCAAAATTAATGGCTATCCCAATAACATAATATATAAAGAAATCAAAAAGTTCCTAAATATTTCTCTTAGTATAAATAGCTCAAAATAAATACACCAAGTGTTGATAAACTAACTATGTATTTTAAATTTCCATTTATAAAGTGATCCTTGTTCTAAATACGTTACAAGAGAACTAAGAAATATGTTTAAGTATAGTTTTCCCCACATTAACCCCAAGTTAATATTACCAACAACCATACTATCCAAGCGTTGTTAAACCATAAAGATAAACTACCTTCAGACCTTTTGTCTGGCATCACCTATATTTACAAGTGTGACGCCTGTAGCGCCACCTATATTGGCCAGTCAAAACGGTCGGTCCGGTCAAGATCTTCCGAACATTATGGCATTTCTCCTCGTACTGGTTGCTTGCTGGCCAAGCCAACCAGATCACCGATTTTACAGCACGTAGAGGAATGCAATACAGGTAGAAGATTGGAAAATTTTAGTGTGCTTGGTACTTTTAGAGAAGAGTCATTATGAGAATCTCTGAGTCAATAGAAATATTTTTAAGGAAACCAGATCTTAACCTTGACAATTCATCTTATCCCTTGCTTTTAATATAAATCATTTAGTCATTCATTTGTAGTGTAAACTTTCCATCTCTGTCTCCCACCATTCTGTTTTTAGTATACGGTTGTAATTTATTTTAAAGATCTTATATAATTTATTTTTTTAGTATGCTGGTGCAATTTATTTTAAAGATTTTAACCATTATCTTATTGTTGTTACTTTTACTCAGCTTTGTTAGCCAATAATTACATATTCTTGTAACTACCATTAAAATACTGTAATGTCTCTTTTAGGCTTGAAAATGTTGTTATGAAGAAACAACGAAACGCGTCGCAATAAAAATGTGGTGTCTCTTAACCTACGCTCTTCTTTTCCTACTGAGATTTATATATATATATATATATATATATATATATATATATATATATATATATATATATAAATAAATAAAACCAAGCAAATTAATCATTCGGCACTGGTTAATCAAAACTAAACAAGTGACAACTCTTACCTTTAGTTGCTGGCTGTCTCCCTCTGCAAACGATATCAAGCTAGGCTAATGAATTCTCGTAAATACAAAAATATGCTATTTATTTCCCAAACTACCTGAACATGATATGGAACAAAGTGATTAAAAGATGTCACATTAAGAACTAAGTCTGAACCACAAAAAACTATAAATTGTCATTCTATTCTCCTGAATTAGACTAAGTAATCACTTCCAAACTCCCAAATTGTTAATCACTAAAGTCTTGCTTTATCAAACAAATCTGTCATTAATTGATACACGCAATCTCCTAGTCAAATATAAAAAATTCCTCACTAAACAAAATATAATCTTTACCCACTGAATCCTCACAAGCAATCCTATATGTGACAAACATACTATCAAAAAGAAGAACTCATAATGTCTTACAGCAAAACCCTTTTACTGTTTATATAATTAACCTCCACGAAATTTAATGCCGAACACCCCTTCTATCTAACTCATATACCCCGATAAATTATGCCTCCAGTCTAAAATAGAAATGCTATGTAAAGCTTAACCCCAATTATGACATCTCTCGTAGGAAAAGAAAAAAAATAATAATAACAATAATAAGTGAACTTTCCTCATTACAAAATGTACACAGAGAAAAAAACATATATATAATCCAATGCTTCCCCCATAAATGCAGTATGTATCGTTACGGAATTTGCTACCGCAACATATCTCATTGACCGGAATCGACCCCTTACATACATCCCCATGGAATGTCATAATCAACATCTCTGAAAAAAGTGCAAATCTCTGAGTAATCAACTCCGAAAGGAAAAAATCAGTAACCGGACTCATCACAGCATTATCAGCAAAAATTCGCCTGTGAACACCTCATGTGCTCGAATCACACTATAGATTTGTCTAGTCAGACTTGCAACCTCAGAAATCTATACTAACACTATATAATCACATTTCACAAATTATCCCTAGGATATCACCAAAGGTACCCAAAAAACTGTCCTTGAAAACATAACTCCACCATGATACTACCACAAGAATATAAAACCACATTGCCACCTCGTCGGGATATAAACCACAGAAAACCACCCATTATATACTGCAATCCACCCATTATAACCACTGGTGAAATAAAATACAACCTCTTCACCGACACACATAAAACCCAAGAAAAACCACCGCCAAAAATTAAAGCCACAAAAAAAAACTCAGCCCCAAAAAATCTGCCACCCCCCAAAAAAACACAAAAATTCAGCTCTAAAACCCCATACACACAGGAATTATCACGTGTTTATCATCACGTTTCTCAGCTTTAACAGAAATTCGCCATATTTTCAAACCAACTTTCCATGTAAAATATTAACCTCTAAATCTTAAGCCAAAACGCCACAGTTTGTGCATAATAAGAAAAAAAACAGTAGAAGAAATGAAAGAGAAAAAAACATTGAACACATTTTACCATCAATTTGCAAAAACCAGACAATAACAAAAAAATGCAATTGTGCGTCAATATATTAATCACCACAACCAATTCTTTTCAATTTTGATATATGTGTTAATTTCGACCGACCTGTTTTTTCCTCTAAGACTACAAATCTGTTTCCAATTTTTTCCTTAATGACTAAAAGGACCTTCAAATTTCGGGTCTAATTTGTGATTCAGCTCGTTTCTCACATTAATTTTTAAAAATACCTTGTCTCCGACTTTGATCTTGGGATCAGATGTTTTACTATTACTTTTCTCTACCATCTCTCTGGTCGCGGCTTCGAGATTACGGCTGAGACAAGCATGTCTCTCTCTCGCTGTAGATATCAATGATTCGATCATATCCTCCCCACGATGAGGTATAGCTAACAGATCAAATGTGCCTCTTGCTGGGCAACCAAACAAAGCTTCAAATGGAGACATTTTAATGGAATCACTAACCATAGTGTTAATACTATGTCTAACAATATCAATATATCTGTCCCAATTCTTATCATTACCACCTACAGTCTTCCTGAGAGCTTCGAATACTTTCCTGTTCGCTCATTCACACAACCCATTAGCTTCAGGTCTGTATGGAATAATTGTTACTTTCTGTATCCCCATGACTTCCGCTAAACATTCCAAAGTTTTGTTCATAAATTCTCTGCCATTGTCGGTCAATAGAACCTCAGGTGAGCCGTATCTGCAAATGATACCATTGAAAAATGCTATGGTTACTTCTTCAGCCGTTTTTTGCTTAAGTGGAAAAATTTCTACTATCCTTGTAAGTTCATCTATTATTACTAATAAGTACTTATTTGCATATCTAGACTCACAAAACTTTCCAAGGATATCCATGTGTATTCTCTGAAAAGGTCTACTTGTTATTGGATATGACCCTAATTTGCATGAAGTTATCCATGCAGGTTTGCATGCGTTGCATACGATACAATTTCTCACAAAATTTTCCACATCTTTCCCCATGTTTTTCCAAATGTATTTAGCACGCACCTTATTATACGTTTTTTCTATCCCCAAGTGTGGACTACCGAACCTGAAATGTACCATACCCAAAACCACTGGAATTAGGACTTTCGGAATTACGACCTATGTTATATCTCCTTTACTTTCACTGGTTCTCAATTTATATTTAATTTTCCTATCCAATAGATTACCTTCTAACTCCAAACCTGAAAAAAGTAACTTATAACGTTTCCTGACTAATTCCCTCTAATAAACGCTTTTGCATCTGCCAGAATCTCGTCTTCATCTTGCCTTTGCTCTATGAGACCCATATCCTATTGCATACTCGCTAGTGACTTGCACAACTTGAAATCCTTCCATGTCATAAAAACTTCTACTAAGGGCGTCCGCTACTACATTAAATTTGCCTTCTATACATTTGAGCTTTGCATCAAAATCTCTGATAGTTAGAAACCATCGAGCTCTTTTAAGTGACAAATCGGGTTTATTAAAAAGATCTAATAATGTCTTGTGATCTGTAGGGACTTCTACTTTATTCCCCATCAGTAGCATTTTAAAATGAACCAAGCTTGACACTATTGCAAAGGCTTCTTTATCTATGGCAGCCATTGATCTCTCATTGCTGCCCTTTGTCCTGAACTTCCTGCTATAAAAGGTTATGGGATGGAATTTCCCATCAGACTTTTGCATAAGGCAAGCCCCTATACCCTCCTGGCTGGCATCGGTCACTAATGTGAACGGGTTTGCTAAAATTTGGAAACTTCAAAACAGGGGGATTCATTAATGCGTCCTTAAGCTTTTGAAAACTATCCGACTGGGGTTCCTTCCATTGAAATTTAATGTCTTCCGCAATACATCTGTTAGGGGAGCTGCTATATTAGAAAATCCTTTCACAAACCTCCTGAAGAAACCGGCGATACCCAGGAATGACTTAATCTCTTTCTTTGACTTTATCGTCATTTACACTAACCCCTTCCTTAGATATGACACGGCCTAGATATGTGATTTGCTTTTTCAAGAATGAACACTTAGCTAGCTTAATTTTCAACCCTGCTAATCTAAGCCTCCTAAGTACTTCTGTAAGCACATCCAGGTGTTGTGCGATCGTGTCTGTTGCTACCAAAATATCATCCATATATGCAAAAACATATTTACCCAATAACCTCTGCAAAACTGTATTTACCAACCTGGTAAAAGTCATCGGACTGCCCGATAAACCAAACAGCATTTGCGTAAATTCATAGTGTCCCTTGGGCACTGAAAAAGCAGTATATTCCTTACTACTTTCACTAAGAGGGACCTGCAAAAAACCTTACTCCAAATCAATTGAGCTATAAATATTATGTCCCCCGATTTCAACAAAAAGATCTGGTATGCACGCGACTGGATAACGGTCAGGGATTGTCTTTTCATTCAAACGTCTAAAACAGACACATTCACGGACAGAACCGTCCTTCTTAGGCACTGCTAACTTGGGAAAGTTGTATGGAGACACTAGGCCTAATGATTCCTTCTTCTCACATCGATTGACCTCTTTCTCTACCTGTTCTCTGATTTTGAAAGGTATGCAGTATGCAGGAATATAAATAAGTTTTGTGCCACTCTCCAAATTTACCTTATGCTCTAACACATTAGTCAACCCCAATTTATCACCTTGTAAGGCTACTGTATCCCCAAATTCTGCCAAGAACTCGTTTATCGCTTCAACATTCTCACTATAATCCGCATTAGCTAAATGTTCTCTAAATATTCGTTTCCTTGATTGCATTTCTGCCTTTGAAAACTCAGGTTTCCCCTCTATGATAGCCACTGGACCACTAGCACTACTCCAATCTTGGAGATCCAAAACATAAGTATTCTTTTGGTATTTCCTAACTGTATCATTACAGTTTAATAATTCTAACAAAGGTAACCCCATTTTTTGATACACTGTTCACTGATGCCGTGCTGATAATCCATCTTAGCTTCTCGCTATTTTCAATAACACACACATCCACAGGTTTTCTCACTTCCCTCAATTTGACTTTAACCATAGTCTTTGAGCCTGGCATTAACACAATATCCTCTGAAAAAACACCTTTATATTTGTGGTTAGTACCTCCCCTTTCCACAATCCCATAAACATCACCACCCTTAGTTCTCATTACATCCACCCCATTGTTAGTATCAGAAATAACATCAATATTAGTATCAGTATCACCACCCATAATACCATTGTCACATTCACCAAAATTGTTACCACTGTGAACTCAAATATGCTGCATAGCATCCCCGCAATTATTTCCTGTATCACCAGTGTGGGTTTTAATATTACCACTCCCCATAACCCCAGTATCATCACCATTAGCGTCGCCAAACACATCTCCTTTTTCAATAATCTCCATATCCTCAGTTCTAATCACGTCCTCATAAGGAAGAAAAACACCAGGTATTCCACCAGGTATTCACACTTCTCTCTCTTTTCAAAAGGTAACAGTTTTTCTAAGTTTTTGATAGAATGTGTCCTACCTTTACGATGGGCGTTTTCTCCGACACTCGGAGCAACCACTTGATCTATTCTTGTTCGTCTCAAAGAATGCGTCTTCCACAAGTACCCTGAACTAGTAGGCCTGTAATACGCGTACAAGCAAACATACATGCCTCACGATCGGGGGAATGATCTCTGAGTCAAGTTGCTTGTTCAGCAAATACCTTTTTCTCCAAGTGAACTTGTACTGCACCACCTCTTGTCTCTAAGCGAGGAGAGCTATGTGACTTCACTATCATTATATGACACTTTAAACATATTATTAGCCATTCCCCCTCTTTTCACCTACTAGACGTGTCTTTGTTGAGCTGGTATGTACATGAATGTATATTTGCTTTGTACGTGTATTTCGTTGCCGAATGCCATGTGCAGATTTCACAGTTTCTTTGTAAAGTTGCGTCACTTTTCGAAGCTTCTGGAAGAATTGTGTCCCAAGCTTCCGTAAAGAAGAGTTTTCATTGCATCTTAAAACCGCGTTCTGTTCAGACATCTCCCTCTCTCTCTCTCTCTCTCTCTCTGCCTCGCCATAATTGATATTAATGTAACGTAAAATGGTCACTCGTAACTTTTAGATTTCAGATTTGATATTTCTTAGAGTTTATTTAGTGTTATTTAGTGCTTTTTGTGAAATCTGAACAAACATTGTGTGTAACGGCGCCTATTTTTGTGAATTGGTGAATTTTTTTGAAGAAAGACGTTGGTATACCAAGGTACAGTGTGTTATATTTTTATTAGTTGCAACTAATATCTAATGGCTATGATGGTTTGGTAAAAACTAATAATTATTGGTTACGATGGTTTAGAGAACTAATAACTATTAGTACAATGGTGTGAGAGAAACTAATTACATTTTTACACATTGCAAATTTTTGTTTTGTGTTTGTTTCTTATGAAGTGTTTATTTTTGTTGCATTTATCCATTTTCTTATTGAAGTGTATCTTTTTGTTTTATATTCTGTGTGATTAGTACTTTTTGCAATTTTGGTATTTTCCACATTTTTCTGTGTTTTCATTTGCATTCACAATTTAATTAACTTAGTTATTTTCATTACTTAATCATTGCACATTTAATTGAATTTAACACTTGTGAATTAATTTGCATTTACTTAGAATTCTTTTCAAGTTTCATTGTTGTTTAGCACTTGTGAATTAATTTCCAAATTTCAATTATTGGCTAACACTTTTAAATTTTGATTTAATTAATTATCTTGAATTTTGTGATAAATTAATTTTGATTTAATTTTACTAAATTGATTCAAGAATTAATGAAACTTTGCTTTGTTTTCAAGTAACAGTAATTTTCCCTGATATTGTGAATTTCACTTATAATTTTTGAGTTTAATAATAAATTTTTGTATTTAAAATTTTCATAAGTGTTTTCTTTATTTTACACCAGTATTTAATTATGATTATATTGATGTTAGGTAGAAACATAGAGTGGTAATTGATCTGTTTTCCTTCAATTAACTTGAAGTGACTTAGAACCAGGGAAGTACTTAGACTTCTGAAATCAGGGAAATACTTAGACTTTTAAAGTTGTTGATGGAGTGATGCCCTTTGATTAATTTGATTACTTACAAGAGTACCTCACACCTGTTTTGATGAACTTATATATATATATTATATATATATATATATATATATATATATATATACTATCATAACATATATACATATATACATATATACATATATATATATATATATATATAATACATATATACATATATATATATATATATATATATATATGTATACATATATATGATATATATTATACATATATATATACATATATAATATATATACATATATATATATATATCATATATATATATATATATATATACATATATATATATATATATATATATATATATATATATATATATATATATACATATATATATATATATACATATATATATATACATATATGATATATATATATATACATATATTATATAATATATTATATATATATATATACATATATATATATATATATATATATATTATATATATATATATATACATATATATATATATATATATATATATACATATATATATATATATATATATATATATATATATATATATATATACATATATATATATATATATATATATATATATATATATATATAGATACATACATATATATATATATATACCATATATATATCTATATATATATATATATATATATACATATATATTACATATATATATAGTATATATATATATCTATATATATATATATATATATATAGATATATGATATACATATACATCTATCATATCTATACATATATATATATATATATATCTATATCTATATATATATATCGTATTATATATATATATATATATACATATATATATATATATATAAATATATATATATATATTTTATATATATATAGTCAGGAGGTACCTGGTGCCGTCGGATGGGGAATGGGGCCAACGAAATCCACATGTATATGCCATGGGCTGAGGAAAGGTGCCTACTCCCGACTCTGTGTGCCTTCCTGTCTTGCTGCTCTGACACGCGATGAAGATCCTGGTCCATTCCCAGGAGTCCATCTTGATGTGACAGGCCGTGTATCACGTCAAATATCTGCTTCCACTGGGAGGCTGGGATCAAGGGGCACGGGCGGCCAGTGCTGGTGTCACAGAGGAGCGTTAACTTGGAGGGACTGAGAGGAATGTCTTCCCACCGACCGGAGGGCAGTGATGGTATTGTGGTATGCTGGCTCTTCTGGGTCGGCAGCTTGCTCTTGTGTCAGGTCCTCGTAGTCCACGCCGAGCTGTACGGAGCCTATTTCCACTCTTGAGAGGGCGTCGGCTACAGGGTTCTTCCCGCCGGGAATGTCTTCGATGGTGTACCCGAATGCAGCGATGGCCACGAGGTGTTGTTGCTGTCTTGTCAAACATTCTGTTGTGGAAGCATGAACCAGCGGCTGGTGGTCTGTTCTTATGGTGAAAGGAATGCCTTCCAGAAGGTATTTGAAGTGGCGGACAGCTTTGTAGACAGCAAAGAGCTTGTGGTCAAAGGTGCTGTAGTGGGTCTCTGCTTCCTGCTGAAGAAAGCCAGTGGCTTGGGAACCCCATTGATCAGCTGATCCAGGACAGCTCCGCATGCGATGTTGCTGGTATCAGTCTTGAGTGTCAGGGGCGTGTTGGGATCCTGGTGGGCCAAGGTTGTAGCTCTGCTGAGGCGCGCTGCTGGGCTTCCTCCCAAACCAGCTTTTTTGGCTTTCCCTTCAGGACCTTGGTCAAAGAGTACATGATGTGGGCGATATCTGGGATGAACCTCCCATAGTAGTTCACCATCCCAATGAAAGTGGAGAAGGTGAACACAAAGTACCCAAAAGGCATGATGATTGCCATCTTCAGGATGTCATCAGGATGGACGGGTACTTGAAAATAAGATTTTAGGAGGTTCACCTTCGAGAAGATCTTTGCCTCGTGGAGGGGACCGGTGAGGTCCTGCATGTTTGACAGTGGGTAGCTGTTGGGTGTGGTGACGAGGTTGAGGCGGTGGTAGTCCCCACAGGGCCTCCATGTACCGTCTGCCTTCCTTACCATGTGGAGGAGGGACGCCCATGGTGTCACAGCCTTCTTACAGATGCCCATCTGCTCCATCTCCATGCAGGCCTACATGGTTTCCTGGAGACGCTTCAGCAGGAGGCAGCAGAATTTTGCGTGAGTCGGGGGGCCCTTGGTGTCGATGTGGTGGTACACACCGTGTTTGGGCACAGCCACTGCCGCCTGGTGGAGCTCTGATTTGAACACGTCTGGAAACTCCTGTAGGAGGAAGGCATATTTGTGGGGGGAAATGGAGCAAATAGCGGGTGCCTTGGGACCTGCAGAGAGTGGGCATGAGAGGCAGGTGTCTCGGTGTCCAGGAGGCGTTGGCGGGCTATGTCTACCAGAAGCCCGTGGTGGGCCAAGAAGTCCGCCCCTAGGAGACCAAGGAATGCGATGGTCTGGGACTTGGTGCCATAGGAGCGTATGGGGGTCAAGTTGGCAGCCATGAGGGCGGCTGGGACATCAGGGGTGTGGCTGCAGTCCTCTGCTGATGGCAGGAACACTGACTGCATAGCCCCAGTGTCAACCAGCATCCTGTGGCTAGAGATCACGTCTTTGATGTAGAATCGCATGGGGCGGGATTTGGCTGCCGCCCCTAGGGAAGGCGGTGTTGGTCACCTCTCTCTTCATCTCTTGGTGGTGTGCAGGAGTGGAGGAGGTCACATTTTTCGGTCTTCTGCTGGGTCCTCCTGCTGCAGGCGGTTAGCTGGGGGTGGGGGGCAGCCAGCTTTGTGGCCAGGGTGGTGACGAACAGCTTATGCACCCTCTCCACCAAGACCCCATATCCATCTCTTCGGTTTCCGAAATCTGGCCCCTCACCTCTGGGGGCAGCTGATGGAGAAAAAGTTCTTTGGTAACGCTGACTTCCTTCCTACATCCCTGCCGATCCCTCTCTGGCAGCAGCATCAGGCACTGGAGCTTGTCTCAGACATCTCTCGGGTCTGTGTCAATCAGGGGGTTGAAAACCAGGTCAAAGATGTGGGCAGCTCTCTCAGGGGTGGGAAGGGAGATAACCTGGACAAACTTCTTCTGGTTGTCGAAGGGCAGCGAACTGGGTTGGGCATCCATCCATGGCACGAGACCGTCAAAAAACTCCTCCAGGAGAGCTGCTGCGATCAAGTTGGCCTTGATCCCCTCCTCTGTGATGCCATGGAGTTTGAACTGGATCTCAGTTCGCTGGAGCCAGGATACTATGCTCTGCCGGGAGAAGGGCAGCAGTTGGATGGAGTGGGGAGCAGTGGGGTGAGGCGGCAGGTGTGCGGCTGTAGCTTGCAAAGGTGCAGTTTGGGGAGCCGGGGGGGCACCCGAGTTCTCAATGTCCGTCATCTCACAAACACCAAAACATGTGAGCGCCATATTTAGTCCGCTAATGGTGTTTTTTACCCACAGTCGATGTGAGTCACTAATGGTGGACCAAACCGTGAGGGGAATGCCAAAACACTCCTGTAGAGGATGTGCCATTTTTAGTCTGCTAGTGGCATCTGGTCGACCGTGTGTAAGAACACCAGAAAACCAAGACTGAGGTGCCGTTTTGAGTCAGTTAATGGCCAAAACTGCTGCCTGTCCTAATCCAAGGGTCACCAGATGTGAGGATCAAACAGAGACATCGAGAGAACTGTACTGGTTTATTAATCAGAAACAGATATATATATATATAAGGAGGCTGTGCAGATGGAAACAGTGTCCGTCACATGCACATACAAAAGGGGATGGAGTCCCACTGCGATTGTGCTTTCTTGCACATACAAATATATATATATTTTTTAGGCGTACAGGATGCCTATTTAGGAGATACGTATATTGGCGGAAAGGCCACAATCTACTCTACATTTTGGATATATATAGAAAAGGTGTATACAATGGAAGGACGGAAATTTCGGCAGAAATGCTGTCATTACACTTACCCACCTCGTCAATGGCATGTGAGCCTCACCTTCGCTAAATTTTATCGAAAAAGTTACTAGAGTAACTTAGGATGGAAAGAATAATTAGGACAAGAGAAAATTGATGAAAATTAAATACTTTAATATAAAACTTGATTCAAGACTGAAGTTATTGAAGGGTATAGCTTCATGAAATTAAGTAATAAATCCCCAGTCTACATTGACGAAAGTGTCCTGCTAGTTCCAAGACGATAGCTCTTGACTCTCTTCACTCCAAGGTTCCACCCCTTTTAGCGAAACTCCAACCTACAGGAAAAAAGACTAAGTTATAGGGAGCGACTGGTTGCCATCCCAAACACACTTAATAACAAAAAGGTACCGAGGCTAAACAAGAAACTTAAATCTCAACTATTTTATACTCGATACGTTAATCAAATCACCGAAGGTTGAAAAATTAATGAAGGGCCTTGCCTCAATGATCTTTAAGTGTATAGTACACTATCGCCGACAAAGTACACATAAACACCCTTGGATCTGCATTACATGAACTTACTCGAGTTAGGCAGCCAGCAGCGAAGATCTTAGAACTCAGCCGTCGTCCTCCACCATGTATTGTCCTTCACCTCGAACCCCCACACCATGACTTATTTTCTCATGTTCAATTTCGTACACCTTAACGAAGGCTCGTGATTCAACAGGAAGTCTCTTGAGCAGCATTACCACATCAGTACCTCCGGGAAACGATCCATCAATAAAAAGTGATAAGTAGAAATTGATCACCCGACCAGCCAGAACCTATCGAATCCTCAAAATATTTCGTAACCGATACCTTCCCCGTCTTGTCTTCTGGCGACGGTGGTGTAGTGAAGGGTCGTAGCGGTACTTTAGTACTGTCTTACACCGAGCTTTTTCCGCGTCCTTGTTAGGTCTGACGCCTGTCATTTAGTGACGTATCCAAGGACCGTGGAAACATGGAAGTCCATGCACGTACAAATTCAAGGGGTTACTTAACTCAATTGATTAATTATTTAATTTAAATAAAGTTTGAGATTCATTTCTTGAAAAATGTTTTATTTGTTATAATATTTTTGTACACTGGCGGGGCGGATGAGCAATTTCTTGGAATTGTGAAACAAAGTTATACAATAAATTTTACAACACTACAATCACATTAAAACCTTGTGTTGCTCAATTAGTGCCTTGTTCCGTTCTCGACTTTTACGAGCAGCTGATCTCTCAGACTTGTAGGAAACTGTACAGGTTTCAGGAACAAATTTAGGAGAAACAGAGTTACTGTCAACGTTGATGGAAGTATCTGTTAGGAATATCAATTATCAACGTGTCGTCTTACCATTTCTCCGTTGGATTTACGTACACTAGCGCTTGTTACTTCATCCAGTCATTCTTTTCAATTTGTACGATGATACCTAGCGGGTAAGCAAAAGGCTTTATAAAATCTGTTTTTTATACTCACTAATCTCCTACCCTTAATTCAGTATGAGATTTCTTACCATACCTATTTTTTCTATCCGTTGCTTGACTGAACAACGTAGCAGTAAATTCACCCTGATAGTACTTTTTTTCCAAGTTAGCTTTCACTTTCATAAGTTTACCAAAACGAGATAAAACTGCCTCTTGATTATTGTCGAATATATCATCAGACACACCCCAAGAGTCGTCCTGATCTGAAATATTAAGCTCAGGAATTATACTCACACAAGGTACTCATACCCTTCACTATCATCTCTGGAGTCAAAGGGACAGGCACGCTGTGGTCAAAACAATCTAATTTATTTAGAGCATTTCTGAAGGCGATTGGTCTCTTATTTACGAGCATTTTAGCCTCAGCAATCAAGAATTGAAAATCATTGTAATCCAAAATGTTTATTCCGAATGCTCGAAATAACTATCTTTTCACTTGCTTAACCATAGTTCATTTCAAACCCACCTAATTTATGTGCATTAGCTGGGAATGGATGAAATTTTAAAGACTTAATATTATGCGATCTTAAGAAGTCAATGGTCTCTAAATCATTTAGATAGGAGATAGTTTGCTCTACTCCCGCCACTATTGGGCTTCCATTATCACTAACTATTAAGGAAGGGAAACCGTACTCAAAAATATGCAATTGTAATGCCCTAAGAAAGGAGTTTTTATCAATAAACCTGCATACAACCAGATTAATTGCTCTAGACCAAAAACAGGATATGACCAGCACATATACCTTATAGTTTGTATTTCTGTCCTTAACCAAGAAAGGTCCACAATGGTCTATGCAAATATTCCTAAACGGAATAGCCTCTGGGTTTATTCTGAAATCTCTATATGCATTTTGATTAATTTTGACAGTTCTTGCATTCAACCTTTTACATATCAAACAGCCTTTTAAAACCTTCTTTACAACCACAAAGCCATTAATAATCCAAAACCTTTTCCTGAGTAAACCTAAAGTTTTGTAAATTCCAGCGTGTCGCAGTTTTACATGAGTATCCCAAATTATACTTCTAGCCACAGGGCAATTTTTTCCCAATAGTATCGGACACCTCTCATCATAAGCAGCTTTTAATTTACATAACTTACTTTGTACCCTAATAAGCCCACTTTCATCACGAAATAAATTCAACTGTGATATAAGGGGTTCTGAAAAATTACCTGTAGCCAGCGTATCATAAACTTGGGGAAAGGCAGCCTTTTGTGCATGCACTAAAAGGTGAATGGTACTACGAGCAGTTTCATTCTGTTCGTCAGAGGTATTCTCTGGTATATTCTTAGTCAGTTTTAACCTTTGTTTCAACTTGGTAACAAAGATGAAGACAATACTCAAAACCTTGACCGCCTTACTAAAGGACGAAAACTTGTTTTCGTCCTTTAGTAGGAAGGCGGCTTTGCACCGGGATTTTGAGGAACAATCACTCTGCACTCTGATGGAAAATCTAGGAAATTTTGGACGTGTTAAAAAGAGCTGCTAACGAAGCATTTTCTCTGAAACACACCGAGTAAGACAGTCACTAGGGTTCTCATCACCACCTATATGGTCGAAAAATCACTGTTCGCTTAGAACAAAGAGTCGAAATATCATTTAGCCTATTGTTAACCATCACTTGCTTCCTATCTATTTTGCCAAACTCAAACTCCTTAGACTTAATCCAACTATAGAACAATCATAGAATCTGTGAAGCAATAAATATTACGAATCCGAATAGGAACACAGCATTCTTTAGCTGTTCAGCTACATCTACGGCCGTCTTTACTCCAAAATATACAGATATCAATTCCAGTACAGGAATAGACTTTGTTCTTAATTTCTTACAAAGCACCGAATTCTTTACCAAAATCAGCTTGGTGTCTGCTGAATTGACAGCCAAACCAAATATAAAGCACCAGCCTAACAATTCTTTACTTGCGTCCGTATAGACAAACAAATTGTACTCGTCACAACGATTACCGACAGAACGAGGTACTACAATTTCTGAGCTCTTGTTAACCTGTTTGGCAATCTTCGCCCATTCTTTCATCAGCTCGCTGCTTAACGGCGTATCCCATCCAATATTCTTGTCATTCTGCAAGGAATGCATAAACAATTTGCTTCGGTTTAAAACTGGTATTTGAAAACCCAAAGGATCATAATTGGAATGAATAGTACTTAAATTAACCTTTGTGTATTAGCTTTAGGGTTTATTTAAGTTCACGAGTTTTAATCGCATCATTCTCTGTATTCCAAATTAGACCAAAAGCTTTGATTCTGATTCAGTGCAGTGTTCAAACTTATTTAATTGTTCTCTTAAGGGTACAGAATTCGTACAAAACTCTTGTAATTCGAATCCAAATTCTCGGAACGTCGATACAGAAACATTTAATGCCTTAAACAAAACATTATCCGCATTTGAAGTTATGGCTAAGTTATCCATGTAAGAAAGGTTATACAAACACCTTTTTATGCTCAGAGTCTCTTCATCATCATCATCAGTTACATTATGGATCAATATGTAATAGAGAGCTATCATTAACAAAAATGGAGAATATCTCATTCCAAAAGGCACTCGTCGGAAACGATAGCCAACAATTGAGAAATCGTTCTTAGAAATACCCTTAAACCATAGAAAAAGTAACTTTCTCGTGTCCTCTTCTCTAAGTAAAAGCTGTAAAAAGGCTTTTTTTCAAATCATAAGTCAGCAAATACTTGTCAAACCTTAGTAGTAGTGTTGAAATCTGCATTTTATTATTCAAATTAGCTCCTGCCCATGGAACACTGATTATGGGAAAGTAAATTTGTAATATTTTCTCATTTGTTCTCTCACTTAAATTCGATAGAAAGACAACCCTACACTTCGTCGTGTTAGAGTTGTTTCGGAACACGGCATTATGAGCTAGAAATGATACATCTGGATTCTCTCTAAGAAATGAGGGAAGATCTGCAATACGTTCAATTACTCCATCTTCAAATTGGTTTCTGTATAACTGCATCGTATTCCTTTAACCTCTCAGGCGAAGCTTTCTTTTTTGAGAATTGAGAACTGACACTGCAAGATATAGTTGGGCGACATTAAAGGTTTTGTATTTCCTTCTTCCATAAAGCAGGGGCACAACTAACCTACTCCTGTCTTAGATCTCTCCGAATTAACACTAAGAATGTTCTCAATTAATTTACTATTTTCACTTGTCAAACAGATTCTCTAGGGTCGTCTTGAGTATTCATAAGTGAAGTTGAATATTGATTCGAGGATTTCGTCAGTCGCATCTGAATCTTTTGTCATCAAAAAGTCCTTCTCTTCTAGCAAAGTACTATGTTACTATTAAAGGTTAGTCATAGAGACGTGCCGTCAGAATTACCATCAAATGGAATACATAGCAAAATTAAGGTTCTCTAAAAAACAAGAGGCACTTCCCGAAAGCATTAAACCCGACGGAGTTTCATAAAAGTAGAGGGACATTTACCATTGTAACCGAAGTCTTTCTGTGCAAGTGGGAAAATATGGCTTTGATCGCTACCAAGCAAGATTGTAAAATCGTCTATAGTATCAGAATCTATATGCTTATCTGCCAGGGTATGACCCTTCCCTCAAACCAGGGCGTTTGCTAATTTCTTTAATCCAAGTGCCACAAATTTTGAATTAATTTCGTCTACACAAATTGCCCTTAATAACTGCTTTCCCTGGTCAGGAACCATGAACGGAAACTCTACAATGTAAGTATCATGATTCTTGACCGAATTAATTCCTTGAATCGTAAGATTCACTTTATCAACGACTGAGCAGTTGGGAATGTCTTCCGGAGACCCTTTTACTAAGGTTGTTTGTGAACCAAGATCCTTAAACACTCTCCATGGAATTTTACGACCCGAATTCTCTACATATACGGTCCAGTGGAGAGAATTACATCAGTTAAATGCCTCCAAGCCTGTAGACATCATTAGCATTCCGTTAGTAGTAGTTTTTAACTACTTTGGTATCAGTACGTTTAGGAACATTAGCTTTATTTGCATTAGTGCTCATTTCGTCTTTAACCTTATTAGCACCCTTATTAGCTAAACCAAGGCATAAATAAGACATGTGAAATAAATGACATTTCATCACGGCCGATTAAAATAAAATGACAACTTTAGCATTATGTGAAGTTAAACCACATTTATAGCAGCCCCCAACCGATTTAAGTTTCTCGCATTTACTACCAGGACTGGGGTATTTCATACACTCACTCAATTTATGGTCATTTGGAATTACATTATCGTGGGAACACAGTGGGCAGTCACCTTAAATTTCGAAGCAGGGCACAACGACTTTGAAGAATCTTTGGAAGTAACAGAGACTGATACAGCATTTGAAGATTGCTTAACTAAATTCCCTTTCGTTTTCTCAGACAGGTTGGACTGAAGGTCCATAAATCTATTATTTGCTTCAAATAGGTTATCCAAAATTTCTTTCAAAGATGGTTTTGACTTGTTTGTAATAGAGACAAGCTGACTTTTAAACCCAAATCACACAGACTTTCCCAAAGAAAATATTGAACAAACAAATCTCCCTTTTATATCTAACGATCGAACCTGTACCTCTAAGACACGAGCTTCGCTTATCCACTGATAGCCATCCCTAGCATTAGGATGGAAAGACTCAAATTGCACAAAAAACCTTAATTATAGAGTATTGTTGACTAAGCTTATCACTAAAAGCTTCATCGAGTAGTTTCTTAGCAGATTCATAATTCAAATCTTTCAAGGCAAGGGAATCTACCAGTTTCTTTGCGGGCCCCATTAACTGTTTTGAGAGATAAGAAAATTGCTCAAACGAGGAAAGGTCGTATTTGGAAAGAAAACTTTCAAATGAATTAACAAATTTATGATAAGCTGCGGGGTTCCCATCAAAATAAGGTAGTTCTATGCTAGGCAAAGTTATTTTATGATAAGAATGATGTACTTCCTGCGGTGTGGAAGGAGTAGGGGTCGCTGCTGCTACATCAGACTTTGGCAAGAGAGTTAATTCCCTAGACAACCGTTTAATCGCCAACCTGATACCGTCAGAGTACTTTTCATCAACTTCCGCCTGTCGGTGATACTGAACTGAACTCCAAAGTCTAGAATGAAGCATAAAACTATTTATCTTCTCATCAAGCGAATTTAACTCTGTTAAAAGATCGCGTAACTTGTCAAGATAAAATTCACATTTAATAATATCCAGTGGACCCTTCTCAATACTCTTTAAAGTCTTCGTTACAGACTGTCTCTTGCCACTCCGGATACTAACAAGTACTTTACAGTCATCATCCGACTCTCCTAAAACTCCGAGAAGCGAGGATTCTTGTGTAGAATCAAGTTGCTCTAACTCACTAGCAGACATAATTGAAAAAGGCTTTCAGCAATAAATTTCAAATTTACCAAAATTATAATATAAATAAGCTACCACCATTAGTAGACAAACTAGGAACAACAATAAATATATATCAACGAGAAAAATGGATTCAATTAGCTGTCGGGTTTAACCAAATACCGTGAGAAAACCGTAGGGGGGTCCGGGGAAGCAGGAGGTGGAGAGAGGCCAGAGCTGAAGCAGGCCCCACGTTGGGCGCCATTCGCTTAGTTTTATCGAAAAGTTACTAGAGTAACTTAGGATGGAAAGAATAATTAGGACAAGAGAAAATTGATGAAAATTAAATACTTTAATAAAAAACTTGATTCAAGACTGAAGTTATTGAAGGGTATAGCTTCATGAAATTAAGTAATAAATCCCCAGTCTACATTGACGAAAGTGTCCTGCTAGTTCCAAGACGATAGCTCTTTGACCTCTCTTCACTCCAAGGTTTCCACCCCTTTTAGCGAAACTCCAACCTACAGGAAAAAAGACTAAGTTATAGGGAGCGACTGGTTGCCATCCCAAACACACTTAATAACAAAAAGGTACCGAGGCTAAACAAGAAACTTAAATCTCAAACTATTTTATACTCGATACGTTAATCAAAGTCACTGGAAGGGTTGAAAAATTAATGAAGGGCCTTGCCTCAATGATCTTTAAGTGTATAGTACACTATCGCCGACAAAGTTACACATAAACCCCCCTTGGATCTGCATTACATGAACTTACTCGAGTTAGGCATCCAGCAGCGAAGATCTTAGAACTCAGCCGTCGTCCTCCACCATGTATTGTCCTTCACCTCAAACCCCCACACAATGAGCTTATTTTCTCCCATGTTCAATTTCGTACACCTTACGAAGGCTCGTGATTCAACAGGAAGTCTCTTGAGCAGCATTACCACATCAGTTACCTCCGGGAAACGATCCATCAATAAAAAGTGATAAAGTAGAAATGAATCACCCGACCAGCCAACTATCGAATCCTCAAAATATTTCGTAACCGATAACCTTCCGTCTTGTCTCTGGCGACGTGGTGGTAGTGAAGGGTCGTAGCGGTACTTTAGTACTGTCTTACCCGAGCTTTTTCCGCGTCCTTGTTAGGTCTGACGTCTGTCATTTAGTGACGTATCCAAGGACCGTGGAAACATGGAAGTCCATGCACGTACAAATTCAAGGGGTTACTTAACTCATTGATTATATCATTTAAATAAAGTTTGAGATTCAATTTCTTGAAAAATGTTTTATTTGTATTAATATTTTTGTACATCACCGAGCAAGGATTTGACTTGGAAATAGTCACTTTCCATTGGCTCCTAAGTTACGTACATCTGTAGATAATTGTCCACATAAAAGGATTTGTTGAGATCTTCCCTTCCCCTGCCTGGAGATGGGTTTAGAGCACTTGTTGTAGAAGATACAGACTATTAGTTATTCCAAAAACTACTATGTTAAAGGTGTATATGGCTGTTCATTTAGGCTTCCATCGCCACAAGAAATGAGCATATTTTGCATCATCGGGATGCAGCTAAACTCGATGGAATGCTTTAGAAATATCTGAGATTAAGGCATATGGATCTCGGCAGAACTTAAGGAGTAGATTGTACAATAGTTCTACCACATTAGGGCCAGGATACAAGCAATCGTTTAGCAAAAGTTTCCCTTTGACTTTTGAGGAAGCATTAAGCACGATACGCAAAGGTGTCGTCAGAATGTTTTTTCATATCAACATGAGGCAAGTAATATCCTTCAATTTTGGGATCAGTGACCTCCCGAATGAATAATGCTGACAGATAAGTCTTAAGGACGTTTTTGTGTTCATACCCGCGAAATGGTAGGGTAACTTGGTACCCTCGTTTGGTACTGATGATACTGCTCTGGACTTTTTGCGTGACTGCGTGTTCTGAAGTAATGTAATGCTTGTGCGGTGCGATTCGTATGGTGTCTAACTTCCATGACATCGACATCGATCTCTTCGGAAACGTGGCATACTCGTAAAATGTGTACAACTGCGACATCTACCCCTACCAGGGCCCACTGAGGGACTCATCCACAAGGTGTCACCATTGTGAGTGACGAACAGGCTCACTCCATCGATTTTATCCATCCCCAGAACAAACTGAAATACTCAGCCACAACAAGAATGTTAACAGTATTAAGAAGTACTGTAGTACTTCTTGGGAAGCATGAAGTATATTGTAAGTTTGGCCTAACATTTCCAGAGTGATATTGTGTCTGTGAACTGCTCATGATATAGATAGCATATATACTCAATATATATATATATATATTATATATAATTATGATATATATAGATATATTAGGTTTATAGCTTAAGGATATATATATATATCACGGTTTTGTGACCTTTAACGATATATATATATATATATATATTATATATATATATACATATATATGTATATATATATAGATATAGTATATATATTTATCACAGGTTTATTTTTGTTGGAAGCTTAACGATATATATAGATTATATTAATATATTATATTATATATTTAATAATTATATATTTAATATAATAAATATATATATAATATTAATAATTAATATATTATAATATATATTATTATATTATATATATATAAATATATATATATATATATATATATATTATATATATTATATATATATATATAATATATATAATATATATTTAATATATATATATATATATACATATATATTATATATATATAATTATACTTATAATATATATATTATTTTTTATATATATATATATATTATTATATATATATTATATATATATTATATATATTTATTATATATATATATATATATATATAGTATATATTTATATATATATATATATATCGATGTAATACACATATGTTAATGTGAAGCTTAATGATAAAAATATTTGATCAGTTATTATTATATATGTTTTATAATTAGATCTTCAATTTAAAATAAATATTTGTTTTTGGTTTGAAACTTGTTTACCTTCAAATATTCCTTCATCTGTGAAGTCCATATTGCTTTGGACGTTTCAGGTATAGTTTTCCCTCGTGATCGGGCAGAAATGATGGTGGTGAACTTTAAACTCTCGTAACTTCGTCCAGTTGCGACGAATCTCAGTGTGGCTATCAACCTTTCATGGGCTGATATGGATTTTCTCATACAAGTATCTTTTTTTTATGAATGGTTTTCTTATGGAGAGCAATTTGAAAAAAGTCTCATGGTCAATTCTAAGATAATTAAACCAGTCGCCTTTTTCAATTAATAATTCTGACAAAATGTTCATATGAGATAGCTTTCGTCTTTTCCCAACCAGTCTCTTCTCCATATCTTCTGGCGGAAGAGGAGTGGCCATGGCTGTCCTATCACTAAACAATCACAAGAAGAACTGGGACTATACCCGCAAACTGAAGTGAATAGTGTGTGGATAGGACTGCAGTACTTTTGTCTTTCAGTTAGCTCCAACTGACAGTTTGGAGTGAGCGTGTGTCTTATCCGGCAAAATTCTATTTGAAATACAGGTAAAGAAATTCGATTTTATGGTCATTTTAGTTTCACAAACTTAATTAGTGACTCAAGATTATGTAATCGAAAACAGTTTTTCCTGGAATTACCAATATCTCTGTTTTTCCTTCATTGCATGACCAGGATTAATTTCCAGGAAATGGCCACCTTGGCCTAAGGATGCTCATCAATCCCGTCATCTCATCAGCCCACGCATGTGCTCGTATTCTTCAACCCGACGACGAAGTAAACTAAGCTTTTATGTATATGATCAATGCATTTCCGAACTTGGAATATAGCAGGAAAAATAAAAAGGAGAGAGAATTCCGGTAGGACTGAGAGAGCAAGACAGGTCTACGTACAGCACTGCCAGTGTCTCTGGATGCTTCTCCACCCAAAATGAAATAATGATTCGCCTTTTCTTATCAATGAAAAGTAGTATCGACGCCGTCAGAAATTATGGTAGTATCGGAGAGGATCGAGACGGTGGGTCCCGATCATGGGGACCAGAGCAAGGTTTGACTCTGAAGGGGACGTTAGGTATAATGTCTCGCAGCTCGGACCAAGTTACCTTCATTCTGCATTCTTACGGAGTGAAAAGTCGAGTTCCTCATTATATCTATGGTTCGTACTACGCGCAGACTACCTTTATGATGTACAGAAAAGGTGAATATAATTTTGGAGACGGTACGTTTTATTGCGTAGAGGTGATTTGTTTCATTTTGACCAGATAATTAGACTATTCATCATTAAAACGGATATCGGAATAAATTGTACAGTTGAACGCTGTTTGTCAATTACATTTCATTCTTCTCACAACCCAATAGGAAAGGAAAATATTTAGTAACTACCATCTAGATAAGACGGGCAGTTTCACTTATTTCTGCCGAGACATCCAACTAATCTTATTTGCTGAATGACAGACCAATTTATTTATTTATTTATTTTTAATTCTTCTCATGTCTCCAACTGTACGGAAATTGTTGGGTCCTCTCGCTGCCGGCTGGTCGTCATTCTG
This sequence comes from Macrobrachium nipponense, assembly GCF_015104395.2. Classification (NCBI taxonomy): domain Eukaryota; kingdom Metazoa; phylum Arthropoda; class Malacostraca; order Decapoda; family Palaemonidae; genus Macrobrachium; species Macrobrachium nipponense. The sequence goes on from NC_061087.1 coordinate 55,520,101, forward strand.
TATTTGAGGTGCATGAAAATATTGCTAAAAGGATAGAGCAGAGTAATGAATATTTTTTTACTCTGAAGTAGTTTGTTTGGAGACTGCGGTAAGAACGAACGACAACAATGACTCGCGTTGTCTTGGCAGCGGGGTCCTGAAGGGAATGAAGGTAGGCTGGCCCATCCTGTCTAAGGCAGTATTGCCAAAAGGAGCTGTGTCATTCTCGCTCTCTGATATCTGGATGTGTACGAAACATTTCGGATAAGACTGTTTTGGCAACTCTGCCTAATTGCAAACCCAAGGCTATTTCGACCGAGGTCAAAGTATTCGTCAGTGGGTATGTTATCATCCATAACACAATGGGCACGAATTCTCGGAGAGAGAATGCCTTTGTTTTTGTTTTCTTTGATTGACGGAATTTGCAGATGCGTAGGTTTGGCTGAATAAAAACGCTGGATCTTACTTGCAAGGGATAAAAAAAGCAGCTAGGTTTAGTCGTGTGGCCAAGACGAGAAAATGAATACCTGGAATAAAAATACGCACGCCTTGTCTATTCTTCTTCTTCTTCTTCTTCTTCTTGTTCTTTATTTTAGTAGGAGATCTGGCTTCTTTTACTGGAGCCAATGTATACTCCCCTGCAAAATCACATCAGAAATACAAAGATTAGTCATGCTAATTTTTATTTGTGGGGGAATATTAGTTAGTTAATAACGTGTGTTAGCAGTGAAGGTATGGGATGAATGATGAGTTCATCTAAATTACATGAGGCTCATTCCAAATTCGTTCAAACAATATCCCTGCTCCCCCCTCCCACCCCAACCCCCATTGATATTGTTTATCATTTTTACAAAAAACACTACTCTAATAGCTAGAAAATAACCTCTCATGATTTTGAATGATCCTATCTCAAATATCACTGTTATATGTAGACGCCTTACACGTACAAACTTCAGTTTGTTTAGTGGCTAAATGTAACCATAGTTTGCCTATCTGGCTGTTTTGATATTCAGTATGGCTATAGCGTGTTCAGTAGCTTAATTTCTCCTGAAAATGTACTTTGTAACTTTCTTCTGAACTTCTTTATCTTTATGTATTCCTAGTAAATTATTCAAGTTAAAGTTTACTTTCATTGCTGTCAATTTGGCTGTCAACGCATTCTTTTCTTCTGTAAATTTTCTACAATTTAGATTGACATATTGGACATCTTGTATTATATTACAGTGACTACATAGAGGCGAATCAATCATTTTACATTTACGCAAATAAGAGTTTACTCTGACATGTCCGGTTCTTAGATTTGCCGAGATGGTCTGTACTTTTCTATTTTGACTGTAAGATGTTTCCCACTCTCCTATAATGAATGGGTTTAAAGGTTCCAAGCCACTTACACGGTTTCGTGATGTTCCATTCTTTTTGCCACTTTTCTTTCCTTTGTTTTCTTTTTAAAGCTGCGTTCTTCTCTGTTATAACAAAGTTTTTATTTATAATGTACATATTTTCCAAACCTTGTTTAGCTGTTTCGACATTCCCTAAGATTCCATTGTGACTTGGTACCCAGCGCAGAATCACATCACTTTGGGTGTCATTTAGTTGTAATAGAATTGACTGGATGTTATGTACAATTCCTTTAAATTTCTGCAGACCATTATTTTCAATCAATTCCAAAGAGGTCATGGAGTCAGTAAATATGACAACGTTTCTGCATCTATAGTTGTTCTTAACCCATCTGAGTGCTCCACGTATAGCAAATAATTCAGCTCCTTGGATAGATGTAAGTGGATTCAACCTCAAACTACAATAAAAATCAAGACATGGAATTACAAATGCAGCTGCACAGGCCCAGTCCTCTGTGGGTTTATTTATTTCCTTCTTACAGCCATCTGTGTATAAATTATGTCGAGATAATTCATGTACATTTCATTCTTTAACTTACCAAACTCCTGAATGAACCTGGAATTTGGTTCCTCTTTATGAATTGTATACATTGGCGCTTTTTTAACACAGTTTGGAATGTTTTGCCTCGGTGCTGAGATAGAAAATTCCCTTTCTTCTTTGTATATACCTAAGTTTATTTCCCACTTCCTAATGATGCCATAAGCCAGTGGTTTCCAACCTGTGGGGCGCGCCCCCCTGGGGGTGATCGAAGGACTGCCAGGGGGGCGCCAGTGCTTGATGAAGGGGATAATTATATCTGAAAACTATTAATTATGACGGAATTCAGAATTTCTAAATACTGAGAAAATATTTCAGATATATATATGAAATTTAGTTGTCTAAATATATAAACTACTTAAAATTCTATATTAAGGAATTAACATATATATACATATATATAATATATATAATATATATATATATATATATATATATATATATATAGATATATAATATTGTGAATTATTGACATGTGCTGACTATGCCAGTAATCTACAGTATTTAAGGAAGGGGGAGGGGGGAAGAGAAGGTGCCATTCAATGAAGGGGGGCGAGAATTAGAAAAGGTTGGAAGCCACTGCCATAAGCCCTTTGAATGAAAGGTTTCCTGAAGTAACTCGAGTTCCAGTTTGATCCCTTTAACCTATTATCCCTTAGGATTTGATCTCCTGCAGGGTGACCCTTATCAAGATGTATCAGTTTTACCCAGTATGCTAGTATTTTATATTCTATATTTTCTTTCTAGTAGGCTCAATGTTACTTTCCACCTGTATTTACATAATTGGTGAAGTACTTTTTGCTCCTAGAGCTGATCTTACTGCGACATTTTGAATGACCTCAAGCTCCTCTAGATTGTTTTTTGCTGCAGATGAGTATACCTCAATCCCATATTCTATTCTACTCAATATATATGTTTTGTAAAACTTTATCATGGCTTTCCTGTCAGCGCTCCAAGAGTTTGAGGAAATAGCCGTTAATATATTCAACCTCCGATAACATGTTGATTTTATGTAATTAGTATAATCAGTCCAAGTTACTGAAGGACGTTCCATATCAACCCCAAATATTTGTACTTTAATTGCCCATTCTATTACATTGTTTGCTATTTGAGTCTGTAGTGGTGCTGTTCTTTTCTTTCATGTATAGTACATAACCTTTGTTTTGTTTTGTTGGTATTAATTTTTAGTCCCCACTTCTCGGTCCACTCATAAAGTCTCTCTGCAGCTTCTTGCATTAACCTACAAGCTATTTCAAAGAAGTCCGCTACCATGTAATAACAACTGCAAATTCTGTGATTGTTACTGGATCAACATCTGATATGTCACTCATCATGATTCATGATATTAAAGAGGGTAGGACTCAATGCTGACCCTTGTGGAACACCAGCTAGAATCCTCCTGGATACAGAGTACTTATTTTCCACATTAACTACATATGCTCTATTTTTAAAGAAACTTTCATTCCATGCCACTAATCTTCCAATAGCTATTTTTGCTCATTTGTATAACAATGCTGTGTGGTTAATTGTGTCATAAGCACTCTGTAAGTCAAAGAAGATAATCACTGTAGATCTACGATTTACTAGGGATACTCTAATTTCCTGTTCTAATCTTATTAGTTGATCTACTGTGCTTCGCGTTTTCCTGAAACCATTCTAATTTTTACTTAGTTGTTCATTTTCTTTTATCATCCAGTACATACGTCTTAATACAATCCTTTCCGTTAGCTTACCAAGACATGATAGTGGTGGTTTTGGTCTGTAAAATTCCGGTTTTTCAGCTTTTCCTCCTTTGTATCTGTAGTGTTCATCTTCTCTGTCTGCTACGTATGAATAATTACCCAAGTCTTATAAATAAAGTACCTAATCAAGTTCTTGTTCTTTGTATATAATTTGGTTTAATCTGCTCTATCTATTGATCTCAATGATGACCAAATGTCAGACTACAGCATTGCTTTCTCTGTACTAATTTCTTTTTTACGCTTCACCATATGCTACTATTACATTCTTGTCTAAGTAAAGTCCAAAATGTCGATTTCGAAATACTTCTCGTTTTTCTTGAGTCGTGTGGCTAACACACACTACCCCGTATGGGATGAGTGCCGTCAGAGCACCTCACATGGTGGACTGTGTAAGCTTTCCTAAAGGTGTTTGCAGCGTCCCTTCTGCCTGTAGCTGCTGCTCCCACTTCGTCACCTTTTCCTTCACTTCCTTTTCTGCTTTCTTCTTCCACCTTGCTGTCCAACATTTCTCACTATTACGGTTTTGTACAGGTGTGGGTTATTCCAATTTCACCTTTAGTTCCTTTTACTTCATGTCATTTATTTTCTGGATCTCTTGACCCTGCTGTCCGACCTCTCCAGTTTCCCCTTTCTAATTGTCTCAACCGCCGAATGGTGAAAGTGCCCCATTGCTTGGCTCTGTATTCTAAGCATCAGAAATCAATCCTTAACATATACTGCCCTCTCCCTCTTCCTCAAGAATCCTCGAGGTCGGATTGGCTCTGTTGTTTATTCTGATGTGTCTATAGTTATCTCAAGTTATCTTCAGGGAAGTGATAATCAACTGAAGGCTGGTTGATTGGTATAAGTAACCATGCTGAAGGCACATAGATGTTTTTGTTCTGATGTCCCTCTTTATTTTGCATGGTGATTACATGCTAGGAGGAGAGGCATGATGTCCTGTGCTTTGTCCTCAATAAAATAATAGGGGCATTTTAGTTCTCTGAAAGCTAATCATATGTGATCAATTTCTCCCTCTACATGCTCTGGAGAGCTTGTCCTGTGCAGGAACCTTATATTTTGAAATTGGAGCATGCATTCTCTCTTGAGACTCATTTTCATGGTTGTGCAATGAACAGTTAGGGAAAGCTTTCCTCCATATGGTATTTAAGTTAGGATACTATATTGGTCCTTGTAACGGGACTTCCAGTCGGAGTCAAGTTTTTTCTTAATCATTTGCGATGTATTTTTATTTTTATAGTAGATAATATTTACTTTCTGGCTGAGGTTTGCAGTCATTACATAATATTGCACAACCCCTCGTGCAGCCTCTTCCTCTTCTAAGTGAGGGTTGTGCATGGGCATCCTATAAAAGAGCTTAATTGAAGGAGAAGCTTAATGTTCATATTGCTGATGGCAGAATTTTTTTCTTATTCGTTTTATGCAATACTGGGTATCCATTTAAAAAATTATTGTTCACCAGTATTGTGTGATACTGGTGAGTGTCCATGGGTAGAAGATCAGTTGAAGCAACGAGTCAAGGCCCTCCTGGTATCATGCAGGACATGTCAGTCACAGGGTCCTTGGTTGCACCTATTTGTTTGAAATCTACCTCTCTCCGTATTACTAATGGCCTGAACCGTTAATCTACTTTAGTTTGCCAGCCCATCTGCCAAATTCCTGCCGGGACGACTCAAAGGGCCTCTTTTGCAATACTGAAATGCTAACAGATGGCTAAACAGGCTATCAGTGAACACAATCACTCAGACTCAAATGTCATTACTTGCAAACCTCTGAAGTGTGAAGTTCTGGATGTATATATATTCTTTAGTTTCCAATAATTGTATGACTCAGTATAGTTTATTTCTTTGAATGAAATTTAATATGTAATTCAAGATTACCTGGACTTTGTTAGTGTAATCATATGGGCACCAATTTTTAATGGTTTAATAGCACCATCCTTTTTTAATGGTTTAACAGCAGTAAATTCTTTTCAGGTACTGAATTCAAGAGGACATATATCAATAATCAAATGGTTTGTTATTACTTATTTCTGCATTAAACAAATGGTAATTGGAGTGAATGCCTGCGAACCAAGAGCTTGAAACTTGAAAGGCAATCTGACAGGTACCGGTATGGAGGAGTTTTATGATAGTTACATTTGACAACGTCTCCAGGGGTTGCTTGAGAGAGAGAGAGAGAGAGAGAGAGAGAGAGAGAGAGAGAGGCTGGTTGTTGTCCTGTTAGGTTGTTTGTGTTCGTATGGGTAGTTAGTGAGTGAATTGCTTGTTGGCGGGTAGTTGTGTTCGCCTGCGGATTCGGTTGCGAGTCAGTCTGTGATGATCAGTCTATGTTTTGGCAATCAGAGTCAAGTAAGAGTTTTTTGGACAGAGATAACGCCGAGTCTGTTGATGGTCATTTGTTGTTGTGTATAATTTGATTGAGTTTAGTATTGTATAATTGTTGTGTGTGTCTGTCTGGTTGTTGTTGAGCTGAAGAGTGTCTGTTCTATTTGAATTCGTGTTTTGATGTTTGCAAGTTGTTTGTGTATTGATTTGTCGAGTTTTCTTTGATGTTGTCGGTGTTGTTTGTGTAGTGAGTTGTGTTTCTGAGTTGTATGATTTGTTGTTGTTTTCGAGTTGTTAGTATTTGTTTGTATAGTGACTGTTGTGTTGTTTTTTGGAGATCTTGCACGGTTTTGGTGGTTGTCATGTCTTTGTGTGTTGAATTCAGCGGTGGTTGTGTCTCGACAACTGTATCCAGCGGACGGCGCAACGTCTCGCCCTGAGTGTGTCGAGTCTGAGGTGAGTACATGTGTTTGTGTTCTGCGTCTCGTTAAGCCAGTTGTAATGCGTAATTAGTTACGTAAAAGGGAAATTGTGGTTGGGGGAACTTTTTTGTCAGCCGTGTTTGATAAAGTAATTCTGGGGAGATCTTGTTGCTTTTGTTTTTTTGCTTGTGATTCCGCCACACTGGCACTAGCTCAACATCACAAAGCATTCTACATACCAACCACTTTTATGCTAAATGTGGAAAATCCTAATGGCTGCCATGTTACTGGAAATCCTGATGTTACTTAATTGTTTTGAGAGTACAAAGGGAATAAGTATCCACGTTATGAATCAGCCCATTGGCGGCAGGCTGAAGCTACTTGGGCGATGACCCATATCGTTCTGGTGCCAACTGGTGAAAAGTAAGTGAATGACTAGAGAAAAGGAGTTAGAAACACACTGGAGTGATTTTGATTAGTGGTTATAAAGAACTTGGTAGATCTAGGGTACTTATCTGCGGCGGCCTAGACTATGGCAGTTGCTGCTTTTTTATGCAGTCTTACCTACTGAACAAGAATTGCAAGTAATATTTATTCGGACGACTGTAATTAAACCCCCAGGGGCCAGTACTGAACACGGCGAAATACATTGGAAGCCCCAATCCCTAGTGGATGTCGTTCCGCGGTTACGTTCCTTGCAGTCCATGCGGACTGCTTCTGTAGAAATACCATCATTTTTAGAAATAGGCACTTTCTAATAGGCTACGTTAGAATAGGTCAATTAATTTATCTAATAAAGGAGATGAAGTAAAGAGAAAGAAAGGGACTTATATTTTAAACGCCGCAAGCTATGCACACCAGCTAAGGAGAGTTGATAGTTTCTCTGAGTGGCTGCTCCGAAAGATCCTCGAATGCAATGATATCAAGATAGCTAACTGTTGAGGAGGTCCTGAACATAGCTCATTCTGATGTCATTTATGCTCATAAGGATAAGAAAACAGTCCTTAATAGAATGGATGACAGTTAAATCCCACGAAAATATGAGTTTGGGAAATAGAAAGAGAGAAGAGGAAGGTTGGTTGGTAGACCTCATTTCCTCTTCTGAGCTCCTCCGCCTCTGGGATCTGTATCATTGGACAGTGAATAACCGCGAGAAAAGAATAGCCATGACCAAAATCTCCGGAGAAAGAGGGTCAGAAAGTTCTGGGGTGTTGAGTGCGAGAGGCAGAGGAGGAACGTTCGGACGTGAGAGAAGTGCCAAATGGTTTAAGTTGCTTACGCGCCATGAAAAGTGTTCCTTGGAGTCATATGTATCAGAAATAGCCTTAACGTACGCCACTATTCGTATGGTACTTGGTTTAATAAAAATGCAGAGATATTTATTTCCAGATATTACAAGATAAGAGAAATCAGTTTAATTTCACATTTGACAGTCTTATTTAAAATCACAGATGCATTTAGGATATACTGCATTTTCAAATATCCCTTGCTAATTACGTGAACAGTGTTCTCTACAGTCAAGTTTGTCAACAGCTGGACTTGGATTTATGCATTTCTGTATAGGGACACGGGAATTTGTATTTATACGTATACACCAGGTGCGTCTTACTATTTAACAAATGAACAACGGCAGACGATCCATTTCAATTGGTCTTCTGAGTGGAGAAATGATAACTGATAGCAAATCTGCCAACTCCACAAGTGTCTTGACAACTCTCAGAATTCGGTCAATGCTTTTAATACACCTCGTATATGTAATTTTCACAAAATAATGATCGGAATCTGCTTACCTTAATACACATATTTTCTCCAATACATTCAAAGAAAATATCGTAAAAAGCTATTTCACCCATTCCTAATAGTTTGACCTTAATGACAAGTAACTGCTGAAAACTGTGTTGGATGCACATACCTACTACCCCATATTCTTACAAGACAGGGAAACTCGCTAACCTTCCATTGTTCATAGCCTTACGAAGACTTCTTTTCATGTAAATCTTGACAGTATCAAACGCTAAACCGAGTATATTAGCTTATTTGTGTTGCCATTTCAGTATAGCACGGCGTTTTCAGAGATTATTGCTTAGGAGAAATGTAAGATGAGTGTTCTCTCCTCATCTTTATATTAAGGACACCCAAAGGTCGCTCTCATTTTTGTCTGATGTTTTCCCGTTTGCAGCATCCCCAGGCAGAAAGGAAGCAACTGGATCCATCTTAATTCCAAGCTTCCAGTTTGTGACGGAATGAGTTCTCCAGAGTCCCAGACTAGCCACCTTTGGTTTCCTGTAAAAGAAAACTATTGCGCCGGTTTTGAATGTCTGTGCGTTTTTTTTTTTTTTTTTTCCATCTCAGATCTTAAAAACTAATGAGGCTAGACTGCTGCAAATTGGTATGTTGATCATCCACCCTCCAGTCATCAAGCATACCCTTTAGTCTCAGTAATTTTTATGTTATTTAAGGTTAAATTTAACCATAATCTTGCGTCTGGTAATGCATTAAGACAGGCCACCACAACCAGCTGAGAATTTCATGGGCCACAGCTCATTCAGCATTATACCGAGACCACCGAAGATAAATCTATTTTTGGTGGCCTCGATTACACGCTGTACAGAATCTCGATTGCGCCAGTTTTTTTTTTTTTTCCCAAGAAAAGAAAACTTTTGAGATGGCTATTTGTCTGTCAGTCCGTACTTCTTCGTCCGCCATCAGATCTTAAAAACTGCTAAGTCTAGAGGGCTGTGAATTGGTATGTTAATCGTCCACCCTCCAATCATCAAACATACCAAATTGCAGCCCTTAAGAATACTTGATTGCGCGAAAACACTAATGTGCTTGTTTTACTTGTTTTTCAGGACGTCACTGTTTCCTCGGTGAAAATGAGGAGGCCTCCGCTGCCTTTCTTCCTCGCAAGTTTTTATTCACACCTACGTGATAAGGATTCGGGCTTTGTGACGAGGGAACATACTTAGACTATTATGTATAGTTGTCTAGTAAGCTGTAGTGATTTGTTTGTATGTGTGGATATTCCATTCATGTTAATAACGGACCCAAAATATATCATGAACTTGGTTTATATTTATTTTCTCCATGATTCTTACCCAGTTCTTAAATTGGAAAGCACGGTCTAATCACGTTCTTAACTTATTGTCAATCATCCAGTAGGTATACTCACGATAAAGAAATGCAATCTTTATCGTGGGTATACCAGCTTTTGTGTTGAATTACTAATAGTCTCATTTCTCTTTTATTTTTTTGTGGTGGAGGATATATTTGTGATACCTGAAATTTAATCAACAACTCATCAAGCGGCAATGGGAGGGAATTCGCTTCACTATTTCAGTGAAAATATATCAGTGTGTTAGGTGTGGAGTACCGCATTGGCGTAATGCAATAATCTCGTTCTCTTAGTAATGCAGAAACAGCACCTGATAATAACAACTTATCAACACTTCAGATTCTAATAACGTTAGTGGCCCCTATATACAGGCAATGTTTCAGCGTGTTTCCGCCATTAGAAAATTTGGCTGAGGAGTAAACGACCGAACAGGTAACGATTTTCTTTAATAATACTTCATACTTGTTTACGTACTATCAAGAGCAAAAAACAGTTCCAGTAAAACGTTCGTTCACACGATGCGCATCGGGTACGGTCAGTTTGCAAGCAGCTGCTGTGTTGTTTTTGACATGGCGCCAATAAGAGTCGGCTCGAAGCGACTGCTGCAATATTGCTGCTTTGAGATGATGAAGAGTCAGTGATAAGAAGAAGAATACAGGTGCACAAGTGCCAAATGAAGAAGGAGTCCAAGGGTGAATTCTGGACTATATAAGAAGTTGCAAGATGATGGAATGAAGTTCTACCAGTTTTTCAGTTTGTCAAAAGCTCAGCTCAGTTGTTTGCTTCAGAAAGTGGAAGAGGACTAACTCTCTTAATTTAAGACCTATACTAACCTTCGAAAGACTCACCACGGGAGAGAGAGCTTTTTGTTATCAGTTACCTGATACTTATTTATACAATTTCCATACACAATAATAATAATAATAATAATAATAATAATAATAATAATAATAATAATAATAATAATAATAATAATAATAATAATAATAATAATAATTATTATTATTATTATTATTATTATTATTATTATTATTATTATTATTATCATCATCATCTTCCTGTTCTGGTCGCTTATTGTCACTACCGAGTGAAAACGTAATTATTTGGTTCCTGATTGTTAGGTGAATGAATAGTAACAGTACTAGATAGTGAGTATATGAAATGTAAACTTTTCATATTGTAGTACGAATATTATTTATGCTGCAAGACTGTCTCAGCAAACACCGTGGCCGAAAGGGAATATACATAGTTCCTATCAGTGTTTATACCAACCGGTGGGCGGTGAGGTGGTACCTCTCGTTAGTTAGCGACTCTGGTCTGAGTGAAAGCCTTAAAAAAAGGAGCATCATAAACGGACCGCATAGTGAGACCCAAAGCAAAGAGACTCTTTACCTTGGTGTGAATAGCGCCATTGTATTCTACGCAATGATAATTGGCGCACGAAAACCTTACGAAGACGGACTGGACAGTGCGAATCGGCCCCTACCCCAATTTCACTACAACGAGTTGCTGATATTGCTTGTCTGAATTTGTTTGTTACTCCTTTTGTTTTTTATTTATTTATTTTGACGTCCACTAGAAGGGTCTGGCAACAAGTCATCAGCGCTGATGCAATCTCTGTTCAGAATCTGTTCTCGCTTAAGAGCCGGTAATTATTCACACCGCTAACAAGAGACGGAAGAGAGTTTTTTGCGTGATTAGCGAAAATGCGAAGGAACATATTGGCGACGCGGACTCATGTGTTGTGGGAGGAGATTCAAACAGGAGACGAAGTTATTCAAGGCGAAGCAAGTAATCATTCACATCCGGCTGATGCCGGACGTAGCCTGTCCTTGAAAACAGTGGGAGGTATGTAGCTACATGTGATTAAAGGAAGAGTCGAACCGTAAGAGAGAAGTGACTTGAACTATTACATAACATTCCGACCAGACACACGCTCTTGATACTACAGTCTCTCTCTCTCTCTCTCTCTCTCTCTCTCTCTCTCTCTCTCTCTCTCTCTCTCTCTCTCAAGAAGCTCTGGCACGAATTAGGCTTTGACAACGCAACAGCACCTAACGAGACCGACTCATGGAAATCAGTTAGAGAAGAATGATTCATTCTGCTCAGAAGGATACTCACATGAGCCTCTTGCTCTCAGAGACCGTTGGATGCGATCGGACTTTTGATTATAAATATCTATTATCTTTCAGATAGTATGTCAAATAAAGATTTGACCTTCGGCAGCCACCTCGGCGGCCGCGAGTTCGATTCTCGAGCATTCCATTGAGGGGTTAGAGATGTTTATTTCTGGTGATAGAAGTTCACCGTCGACGTGGTTCGGAAGTCACGTAAAGCCGTTGGTCCCTTTGCTGAATAACCACTGGTTCCATGCAACGTTTTAAAACAACTAACAAACAAACAAAAATAAATATAACCTCTTTATCATCTTTCTATATTTTAAGTAATAAAAAATTAAATTAGAATTTAAAAAATTATAAAGATTGATCAATGGACCGAATGCCCATTCTGTAAATAGCAGACTTTGTTCTAGCTCAGCAGCTCCAACAGTAATCCTGATGACTGCTCCACCCTTTATAGGTACCCGGGAAAGTGCTTTTCCATATGTTATATAATTTATGATGAACAGAAAACTTCCACGAATGAGAGCGCTTCCCATCATATCTTTCAGTATATTTTGCTTCTTTCATCCCATCAGCTTTACGAAAGATTCTTATTAAGATAATTTTGAAATATTTGATCAATGACGTCGTGGTATTCTTTTTCTAGTCCAGCAATTATTTTACACAACATAGGTAACAGAGATGAAAATAGAACTAATTCTTCATTTCGATCGATCACTGCGTCCTCAATGGGACATTTTTGACCTGAATAATCGGATTCTGTCTGTCGTTGCAGGAAGTGCGGATGGCAGGCAGCCTCTTCATCCAGCATGACACTTGTGTCCTCCCCAGTTGTAGTTTCAACATGGATCTGACTACTCGTCGTATTCAAGCCGTCGTGCAGCCGATCATCGTCCCGAATATGGATTCGGCGACTCGTCGACATCGAGCCTTTTGTGAGTCGTTATCGGCTCATAAACCCAGCAAGCTACTAACCATCCCAGGAGAAGAAATCATATCTTTGTCAAGAGAAGAAAACTATCAAGAGAATGTATCTTTTTCAAGCGAAGAAAACTTTTAAGAGATGTCTGAAGAACAAACTTCCACTGGCACCTATTCAAGCAATGAAAACATTAGAATTACCGAGCCCTGACCCTTCTGTATTGGAGGATGAATCCAATACTGAAGGATGGACTACTGTTCGTGAAAAGAAGAAAGCCTGTAGGATAACACCAGTCCAAGATGAAAGAGCCCTTCCCAATAGTTTTCCTGCAATCAATCCCTCAACTCCTCCAAAATACAAAGCCTCGTATGCTGAAACAGTCAAATTGGAGAAGCAGAATCCAAACCTGAGAATGTCTGTTCGACCAAATTTGGTCGGAGAAATGATCATCTCCTCAAAGAGCAAAGACACTGAAGAGATTCTTCGAGGGGACACAATTTTCCAACTGTTTGACCCGAAGGAGAAAATAAAAAACTAGTAGTCATTTGCAAGAATCCAACCACTCTGCCTCTAAACCGTTCTACAACTGGAAAATATTCTAGATGTCAAAAGATGCACGGTAAAATCTGAAAAATCCAGCACACCCACAAGAAAAGTCATCGCCACCTTCCAAGGAGAAATACCCAAACAAGTTTTCCTTCATTCCAGAGCCACTTCGACGCTATAAGTGCCACAAGTTTGGACGCCACAGCAGCCGCTGCACAGCCAAGAGAGGTGTGGTATATGCAGCAAACCTCATCCAACCAAGCAATGCTTTCAAAAGAGGAGAGCAAGTTGAAAGCAAATATCCAAACTGTTCTCATCAACATCATGCATGGAACAAACAGTGCATGTTTCGACTTGAAAAAATTGAGAAAATCAAGACAACTTCTCAACTTTTACCGCCCACCAGACCAAACCTCATTCCAAAACCTAAGGAAGAAGTTGGAAAGACCAGAACAAAGCTACAAAGAGAAGTCAAAGCAGCGCTACAGAAAATAGTCAGTGACAAGGCGATGTCCAGAGAAGCAGTACCAAGTACTTCAGAGCCTTCCTATCTCCTTCCTTCCAATCCTAACCCCCCGTCCACCTCTAAGGTTGACAGCCCGTCTTCCCAGACCCATCCTTCTCCTTCCCCTTCAGACACCTTAGACAGTGCCAACCGAATTCCCAAAACAATGAGTGAAAGCTCAATAACACTTACAATAGAAGGAATCATCGTTCCCTTCGAATTTCTTACAGGGAAACCTGTAAACAGGGAGACACTGCTAAACCGCATACAACCCCACCTCATCCCAAACTTCAAACCCAAGCATTTGTTGTTCAATCCGAACAGCAGCTGTCTTACCCTCACCTAATCATCTCATCCCTGTTCCTCTTCTCCAGTACCTTAACGAGCGGCGTTGAGAAGAGCGACACCCCATCCAAGCCACTCTCAAATGAGCGATATTCAATGGCATACAGCCATCCACTGTATAAGATAAAATTCATCCATTCGCTGCATTCACATCATTCATCACATCCCAAGGGAACTTTGATTCCCAAACTTTTTCTCTACCTAAATATTTATCCTTCCCACTCTCTCATCTTCACTGGGAATTGGGAATTGCTTCAGATACTTTATCTCTCACTAAATTTTTGCACTTCTGGCCCAATTGTTGAAATGGAGCTGAATGGCATGTTGCAGAAAAGAATCCTTCATCCATCACCACTTACGGGCTGCTGAAAAGCAAGAAACCGTGCCAGCAAAATGCTGGCTTAATCTTACTACTGCTATACTTGTTTCTTCCTGTGGTCTACTTTTTCGGTTGATTTATCGCTCTGACTAAAGCCATTTTCCCATTTGGTAAGCCTATATATAATTTCTATTCTATTAGCGGAATGTAGTATCTCAATCATGATATTAAGTATATGATATATATATATATAGATATATATATATATATATATATATATATATATATATATATATATATATGTGTGTGTGTGTGTGTGTGTGTGTGTGTGTGTGTGTGTGATATATATATATATATATATATATATATTATATATATATATATATATATATATATATATATATATATATGTATATGTATGTATATTTTAGGGATGAGTCTATACAGATATATATATCCCCTTCGTACCCAGCCCTAAGAAAAGTGTCCAGAATACTGGATACTTAATAAACGATCCTCTCAGCTGGAAAATTCAGTCGTTATGGCATATGGATAACCCATTTTCTTTGAGCGATCATGCCCTCCACACCATGCAAGTTTTAGACATTCAGCTCTGAAAACATGGCGTCACCAAGCCCCCGAGTGACCAGAAGTTCTGTTTCTTGGAAACATCTGAAGTTATGGGTAAATTTCATGACCTATCACGTCCTATTAGTTACAACAGCTGCTTAAAAATCTTAGTGAAGATCCTTCACACATAAGTACATATGACCAGGCCTACAATGTATTTTTAATAGGTGTTATAAGGAGACAGCTCTAGTTGGAATTTGAGTGGCAAGTATTCTTGACAGTGGGCTTCTAACAATTGGAAATTGATTAATATTTAAATAAATTGTAATCTGCGTCATTATACAAGCTTTATTTTAAACTTGAAACCTAACAGATACCTTCAGAAATTCTTCTTCTAAGTATTTGTAGTGATGAAATTATCATAACATCAGGTTTAATCTGTGAATTGTAATGTGAAGAAACGCCTTGCTGGGAAGTGTGCTTTTTACCCTGGGCCTCAGTAATACTGCGATTTTCCCTCTGTTAGTTAATGCTGGGAACTCATTGCAATCAACATTTTGCTATTTTTGCTTAACTTAGAATGATTTTAATGACTCATTTTGAACTTTTTATCAATAATTACACAAGCAACATCTACATAAGAGTGGAAGTGTTAAATTTCTCTGTTACAGACCTGAAAATTTTGTTTATGACTAAGTTTTATTTTAACTAAATGAAGCCTCAATGTAAAGACACTGTTTGGCATTTAACTGAGAGAGAGAGAGAGAATCTGTAATAAATGATTCTGATGGTGAATAAGAGAATTAAAGGTAAATTTGGGCTTTAACAAAGCTATTTAAATTCTTCCCTCCTCTTCCCTTCTCTCCTCTCCCCCTCCCTTTTCTCTCTCTAACTCCTCTCTCTCTCTCGTCTCCCTATTCTAATCTCTCTCTCTCTCAGAGCTGTTGAGTTATTGAGGCCTTAACGTAAAGACATTATTTGGTATTTAACAAAGAGAAAGAAAAGTGGGGGTGTGGAGAGAATTTAAATAGCTCATTTGTCTAAATCCAAATTTACCTTTAATTCTTTGATTCCCCATAAAAATCATTTATTACAGACCTCTCTCTCTCTCTCTCTCTCTCTCTCTCTCTGTTAAGTGCCAAATAAGATTTCAATAGCTCCGCAACTGAGAGAGAGAAATCTGTAATAAATTATTCTGATGGTGAATCGGAGAATTAAAGGTAAATTTGGACTTTAACAAAGGAGCTATTTAAATTCCTCCCCCATATTCTCTCTCTCTCTCTCTCTCTCTCTCTCTCTCTCTCTCTCTCTCTCTCTCTCTCTCTCTCTCTCAGCTGTTTAGTTATTGAAGCTGTAAAGTAAAGACATTATTTTGGCATTAAAAAGACGAAGCAAGAGAGATCTGTAATAAATGATTCTGATGGTGAATTAGAGAATTAAATGTAAATTTGGACTTTAACAAATGAGCTATTCAAATCCTTTCCCCATGCTCTCTCTCAGCTGTTTAGTTATTGAAGCCTTAATGTAAAAACATTATTTGGCGTTTAACAGAGAGAGAGAGAGAGAGAGAGAGATCTGTAATAAATGATTCTGATGGTGAATGGGAGAATAAGTCAATATTGGACTTTAACAGAGGAGCTATTTAAATTTTTCCCCCATTCTCTCTCTCTCTCTCTCTCTCTCAGCTGTTGAGTGATTGAAGCCTTAATGTAAAGACATTGGTTGGCATTAGAGAGAGAGAGAGAATCTGTAATAAATTATTCTGATGGCGAATCAGAGAATTAAAGGTAAATTTGGATGGACTTAGACAAATGAGCTATTTAAATTCTTCAGGCCTCGCCTCACCCCGCCCAACTTTCTCTCTTAAATGCCAAATAATGTCTTTACATTAAGGCTTCAGTAACTCAACAGCTATTGAGGCTTACTTACACTTGCAGTTAATTAAAACAAAACTTGGTCATTAATGAAGCATTTCGGCATTTGCACTCTTGTTATGCAGATGTATTTTTTTATGTGAGCAATTTCAGTAAACTAAAATTAAATATTTCAAGTTTCATTTACCCATGAATGTTTAAGGGAGAAACTAAAGTTTGCATTCTTATTCGAAATTAAATCATTTTTAGTGATTTACACTTTCATAAATACAGTACACTCATCTCTAAACAAGTTTACGGCAGATATACAGCAACATCTCAGTATATGACCATTTCTTATCCTCATAATTTTAAGGGCTTGAGACTTCATTTTTTATTGGTGAAACCGACTATGATATCTCATGATATTAGTAATTTCTCGGTTTCATTATCATTCAGATGTCTAAAGTATGCCATGTCTATTTCGATAATCTTGCCACAACTGAATGTGCATTGAAGCCCAATGTCAAGAGATCTGGACACGATAAAAGGCTTCATAAGGCGGAAACGGGTTACATTTGATCCTTCTCGTAAGGTATGTGCAGTTATTAGACAGATACCTTCATAGGCTGCGAATTCCAACAAAATCGGAGATGAAAATTTTTTTGGGTTCGAAGGGGATATATATATATATATATATATATAATATATATATATATATATATATATATATGTATATGTATAATTTTATTATCTTTTATGTCTATGAATCGAAATGGCTTTCACTTCATTCGGATAAATCTAGCAGAGGTTAAAATTTTAATCACTCACTAGATTTTTCAGATTACTAACGATGAAAAAAGGTAATTGATTGAAGTGTTCTGACTTAACTGAAATATAGGATAGGTTTGAGCTACAACAAATATCGAGTAGTTATTCACATTGGACTCAACTTTAAATAAATTAGATTAACACATATTGCTGGTGATAATAAACTTCAAGTGGTTTCCTAAAGGGAATAGTTAATCTTGAAGGGCTAACATGCAATTCCTGAGTCGATTCGGAGGCAGTCGACCTTCTTCTAGCTGTCTCAGAACTCTTCCACGGCGTTGCCACTTGCCAACCTCACGCTTATTGAGCATTTTTCAGTCATACACATCCGAATCGACTCTAAGATCAATAATTGCATTTAATCTCTTCAAGATTAATTTGTCTTTAGCTAGGATACCACCTGAAACCACTTGAAGTTTATTATCGCCAGCAATGTGTGTCAATTTTATTCATTTAAAGCCGAGTTCGATGTGATTAACAACTCGATTTCGTTGTAGCTCAAACTTGTCCTTTATTTCAGCGAAGTCAGAACTCTTCAATGAACCACGCAGCGGCGTGTCTGAATGTCAATTTATAGTCAGTTCCCTTTTCTCGTTAATAAGAAAACTCACGTGAGCTATTCAAATTTTGACCCCTGCTAGATTTATCCGAATGAACTGAAGGCCTTTTTGATTCATAGACATAAACGATAATTTTCTATGGACCCGAGCAGTGAATGTTTTCTTCTAAAAAAGGTTCGTCGCCATAAACCTTTAAAAAACAGTCGTCAAGGTCGATTGATTGACCGTTATATTTGATTCTACATTCTCACAGCTCATACGAATAGGCTTTCAATAATTTCTTGTCATCAACATGTTCCTTCTATTATAAGATGGTGGTGTAGATTGTGCCTAGCCCGGGGTTTCCCTGAGTTGCAATGTCCAGTAGCAATTATCCAGGTGGTGACAAAAACAAGTCTGCCTTCTTCTACAGAGAAGTTGGAGCTGATAGTAGGAGGTTTCATTGCGCTGCGTTTACATATTCCGTTGCAAAACTTATATAGATTATCCAGCTAATCAATAAATCTGAACTACTATCATTATGATTGTTAAGAACGTTAGATAAAAACTTATAACAATCACTATCAACTTCATTAGTAACTGTAGAACCAGTACAACATATCGGTCTACGTCTGTTACGGTGAATTCATTCCCCACCCCCCCAAACCCCCCCCCCACCCCCTTTTTTTTTTTTTTTTTTTTTTTACTCTTTTGACTTGAATTTCTTTATTATCTACAAGAACTGAAAGGGACAGAAGAACCGACCCATTAAATCTTACAAAGCGAGATCTTGGTTTCATCTCACTATGGGAAGAAAGGTAGTAGTGTACGAGTTTAGTTTAGCAAGAGCGTTTAGCAGTGGAATGGCGAATACAATTTTTCATTCCCTAATGGCAAAGCTTTAAAAATTCCATTTTAACATAGTCGCAACCAAGAGGCGGGTTGATGGGAATAGCTACTCGTAGAAGCGCTGAATAGAAATAATGCCCCTCAGACATGAGGGAGAAAAGTATAGGGATGCCTGTATATGTTTTCTAATCACGTCCTTCAGATGACCGCAGTTCTAAGACTCGTGGTTATATCTGAACGAATTCCTTACTAAGCTCAGATTCCACCATAGTTTTAGTAAATATACTTCTACTTTTATCTAAGAGTTCGGTTGGGATTTTATGATATTATTACGATATAAGAGATTTATAAGCCCCTTCAGCTGTTTTCGCCGTTTTCAGCTTTATTAAAAAAAAAAAAAATTAGGAAAACACCATCGTCACGAAAAAAAATTAGCGCACAGTTTTTCGCTATAAAGACCTCCACCTTGAGGCCTTCACTTTCCCTCCAATTTTCTCCCAGTGGCAGCAGAAATGCGATGGTTCTAAATTTCGCAAATGTTTTTGAATCGATTTATTATCTCATTTAATTTTTCTGCATAACAAACAGTTATTTGATGTTGTGCTTTTTTTATTCAGTAGTTTATCGAGTTAGTCGCACGGTGGAAAAGTTGAAATCGAACAATAGAGAATGACTAGTTGGCAGTGCTATAAAAGAGCGAACACAAGCTCGATTGCTCTCTTCACTTAAGACCTTAGCTTGAGATAAGATGGAGTAAGTCGGGTCTGAGGGCCATCCACCTCAATGTCAGTTTCCTTCCACCAAGCGACTGTAAAGAAATATTCAATGCTTAGCTAGAGCATTTGTTTTAACATGTTATTTAATTATCAGTGATCTCTGTGCTGAGGAGATTTGCGTGTTATTGTCAATGATGAACTAGATTTCAAGTGATAAATTTTGTGTTACCTGTGCGACCACGAGGTCACCTTTTTTGCTTTCAGTCCTGATACCATAGTGGCCGGAGTTGCCAGGGATAACAGTGGTATATGAGTATACCACAATTTTTCATACAAATTCACACTCAATAGCCAAATGCATTCCTTGCATTAAGTGTATAAATTTGTCATCAAAACTGTACCATCCACATTTCATTTAATCATAAGGCAGTTGCTATTTTAGTACTGTACATAATAGGTACCTTTTTATAGTCTGAAACAACAGCAGTAACACTTGAAAATCCTTCCATGCTCGAGTGGGCTAATGGTAAAGTTAAGATGAGCAAAATCCTTATATATATATATATATATATATATATATATATATATATATATATATATATATATATATTGTGTGTGTGTGTGCATATACGTATATATAATATATGTATACGCACACAGACACACACACGCACGCACACACACACACACACACACACACATATATATATATATATATATATATATATAATATATATATATATATATATATATATATAGATATACGTATACGTATATGCACACACACACACACACACACACATATATATATATATATATATATATATATATATATATATATATATATATATATATACATATATATATATATATATATATATAATATATATATATATATATATATATATATATGATATGTATATATAAATATAAGGATTTTGCACATTTTAACTTTACCATTAGCCCACTCGAGCATGGAAGGTTTTTCAAGTGTTACTGCTGTTGTTTCAGGCTATAAAAAGGTACAGTACTAAAATAGCAACTGCCTTATGTTTAAATGAAATGTGGAGGGTACAGTTTTGATGACAAATTTATGCACTTAATTTAAGGAATACATTTGGCTATTGAGTGTGAGTTTGTATGAAAATTGTGGTATAGTCATATACCACCGTTATCCCTGGCTTTAATTAATACATGATGAATATTTGTATAAAATTTTTGATCAAATAGAGTTTGGAAAAAAGTGTCATCCATATTTATTTTAAAGCATATTGCAGTTCTAATCAATTTATGCATCAATTCTGCTCTAGTTCAGCTCAGTAAAAAGTCTACTCTAACTCCATAAATAGGTATTCTCTACTCCTATAATTGCTAAAAATATTAAATACTAATGAAATACTCATTTTAATTCTTTGCACACAATGAATGACAAGTACGGAAGGTTTGCTAAAAATATTAAATAGATTAAATAATCATTGTTTTCTTTGTACACAATGAATTCTAAGCAAAAATATTCAATACTAAATTATATTATAATCTTTTTATCTATTTGTACACAGGTATGAAAAGTAAAAATCAAAAGGAAAAGATGTATATATACTAACTGCGAGCTGACGTCATTGATCACGTGATTTAACGGCGTCAAGTTTGGCGAAGTGAAAACAAAGGAAGGCTGCTGCCTGCAGAATAGAATACAACAAACTCGAATGCAATGCAAAATCGTGCTATAATTTCAAGTTTGCAACATCAGGTGAGTTCGATATTATAATTCTTTATATTGTGGAAGCACTTTGAGGGGAAAAAGTACATATTTGGTTGCTTACACTAACAATTTGCAGTTGTTATCTATGGCATGTAGCAAACTAGTCATGTAAGGACGCAACTGTTTATCTCATGAATTTGCAGTTTATCCCATTACCAACCAACGACTGTTTATTTTTTATGTTGTTGAATATGGTGTAAATAATTGTTTGTATCTAATAAGCTCAAATTTCGTATTCACAGGCCTCTCTACATGCCCTTACCAGCTTCCTGCAGCAGATGTGTGGATTGATGATTCAACAACCTGGCCCTCAGTACATTATGCTGACGTTTATGATTATCTTATCGACGGCCCTGATGAGTCCATGCAGATTTCATTTCTATGGTTCAGATTTTTATTATTTGGTTAAATTTGTAAGCCTAAACATTTTCATTAAATTTTCATTGTTTATATTTTAATAATCCCAGCATGGATGCCATTGTGTGGACCTCTACATACATGTATATTACTGTTACTTCCTAATTTAACTTAATACCGTTCTGGATTTTCCCTGCCTGACTATCTACAACACTTTTAATTTTACTTAACTGTATATTTATTTCAAAAAATTGCAATTGCAACTAATTGGAAATTTTATTTTCAAGGGTGTTTACTAAGGAAGCCATGCGCAGTTTTCGAAGCTTGCAGGCGTATAATAATTTTTAGGAGACCATCTCAACATTGCCTTTGTATTTACCTTGAATGGTAATTTCAGTCTCTGCCATAACATCCTCAAGTGCTTCTGTGCCTTGGATTTCCAACTCGACATCAGTTTCCTCTGAAATTTTGAATAGAATGACATTGTAAAGTTAGGGAGTGAAGTGTGGTATGTGAGCCACCTTGTGATGACCAAAAATGTAGATAGTAAAAGATTGCTGATGACAATTAAATAAAGAATACATAATATATCTAATACTTTATGAGGCATATGTAATCTAGAATAAAAATAATAGAGTTGCATATTAACAGTGACAGCCAATGAGTTC
Source organism: Macrobrachium nipponense (assembly GCF_015104395.2). Taxonomy (NCBI): domain Eukaryota; kingdom Metazoa; phylum Arthropoda; class Malacostraca; order Decapoda; family Palaemonidae; genus Macrobrachium; species Macrobrachium nipponense. Next base: position 55,542,526 of record NC_061087.1, read on the forward strand.
ATAATTATGCAAAATACCAATAAGCATTCATCATATGCACATGCTATGTCAACAAAATACAACACAAGTTTTTTATGATGTACCTGGTCCAAGGTGTGTCATTGCAAGATGGACTTGCAATGACAGGGAACCTGTACTTTGTCAGGGAACTGACAAAGTAAGGATGTGCCACGTATAGTATATACAAAATCCCTAGGGCTGCACTAATGCTTTAATCTCCTTCCCCTACCCGACACTTGCAACCCTAGATAACATGATTTTGTGTAGTATATACTTGCTATAACCTGTACCTTGTCAGTTTCCTGAAGGAGACCTAAGCGGTTGAAACGTTGGAATGAACTCATGTTTCTGGACCTGAGCTCCCATTTATCTCCATATATATATATATATATATATATATATATATATAGTAATATATATATATATATATACTATTATTTATATATATATATATAATAAGATATATATATATATATATATATATATATATATATATATATATAATATATATTATATATATATATATATATATATATATATATATATTTGCTACCGTCAAAATGCATATATCCCCTCTTTGACTGCATAAAATATTGTGTATAAGATTTTGGCAACCATTTTTTCAGATTCTTAGATAGCTTAGAGTTAGGATGTTTTAAATGTGTGTTCAGATTTCTGCATTACATAATGTAAAAGAATATATAATGTAGAATGTAGAAAGAGAGAGAATATCTTTGTCCGTTCAAAGCTAGAATTGTTTCAGTAACTTTTCATCTCCTCGAGATTAAGGGAGCTCGAGTCTTCGTTGTGTTTTTAAAAACATGCCAATCTTAATTATTGCTCGACCTCCGTTTCAATCGGGTACGAACATGAATGTATACTGGTCTCATACGTGTATGTCTTTGCAAAGTGCCACATGCAGATTTCACATTTTGTATGTAAAGTTGCGTAAGATTTCAAAGCTTCTAGAAAGAATTGTTGCCCAAAACGTTTTGTGTTGTCTCCACTGTCCAGCTTCCGAAAGGAAGAGAATTCATTACATCTTAGAACCACGAGGCATTCAGATCTCTCTCTCTCCATTGCATAGCACTTCTGATTTAAAGTAACGTAACGATTTTGTACTTATTGCGTAACGGCGCCTGGTTTGTAAAAGTGTGAAACAAGCCTGCAGCAAAGAAAGAAAATTGGTATACCAAAAAGGTAAAGTGTGTTATATTTTTATTAGTTGCAACTAATAACTAATAGGAACAGTGGTTAGGTAATAACTAATAACTGATGGTTACTAAGGTTTGGTAAAAACTAATAACTAATGGTTACAGTGGTTTGAGAGAAACTATTTACATTTTTACACATTGCAAATTTTTGTTTTTTGTGTTTGTTTAATTTGAAGTGATTTTTATGTTTTATGCATTTGTCCATTTTCTTATTGAAGTGTGTCTTTTTATTTTATATTCTGTGTGATTAATACTTTTGCAATTTTTGTATTTTCCACATTTTTCTATATTTTCATTTGCATTCACAATTTAATTAACTTAGTCATTTTCATTGCTTAATCATTGCACATTTAATAAAATTTAACACTTGTGAATTAATTTGCATTACTTAGAATTCTTTTCAAGTTTTATTGTTGTTTAGCGCTTGTGAATTAATTTCCAAATTTCAATTATTGCCTAACACTTTGAATTTTCATTGAATTAATTTTCTTGAATATTGTGATAAATTAATTTTGATTTGATTTTACTTAATTTGATTCAAGAATTAATTAAACTTTACTTTGTTTTCAAGTAACAGTAATTTTCCCTGATATTTGTTGTTGTAATTTCACTTATTATAATTTTGAGTTTAATAATAAATTTTTTTTGTTTTTTTTTTTTTTGTATTAAAATTTTTATAAGTGTTTTTTCATTTCTAACCAGTATATTTGCATATGATTATATTGATGTTAGGTAGAAACATAGAGTGGTAATTGATCTGTTTTCCTTCAGTTAACTTGAAGTGACTTAGAACCAGGGAAATACTTAGACGTCTGAAATCAGGGAAATACTTAGACTTTTAAAGTGTTGATGGAGTGATGCCCTTTAATTAATTTAATGACTTACAAAGATTTACCTCCAAAACACGTTTGATGAAACTTAGTCTGATTTTCTGCAATACTAGTAAGTTGTTAAGGGATCACTGTTGCCTTAAGAGTATTCAGACGTTTAGTACCTGTGATGAGAGTTCAGGTGTCTGGCTTTTGTGAGGTAACAGTTAATGAATGGTAAGTGTAGTAACCAGATACTTGGCACTTTGTTACATATATATATATATATATATCTATATATATATATATATTAGATATATTATATATATAAACACACGTATGCAGTCTGTACAGTACAGATCCTTGTGGGCTATATATAATAGACTTAATACTGAGCTGAGACTTAAATTTATACAGTAATGAAACCAAATAAAACAAAATGCATTGAAATAATATTATAGGAAATGTTCAGAGTTTTTTTTTTTTTTTTTTTTTTTTTTTTATAACCCACAAGAAGTACTTTAAGGATGAGTAAAAAAAAGTATGTAGCAGTCATATTAGCCATAAGTTGGGAAGTTTTTCCTCTGCATTGTGTGTCGCAAATTATTCGGCGATGTGTTAATTATGTTATGGCCGACAAATCCACCCAATGGGAAAGCTTCCAGCCCTATCACAAGGACAGCTAAATAAGGTACCACAAGAAATTTCTACAATCTTATTACAAAAATAAACATTTACTCTAGCATCAACAATGAAGTTGAACACATCAAAGCAAATCAAAGGAATTCACTGTTTAAAGAAAACACGGAGTGGCCCATGGTCACGTTGCCACGTAAACTAAAAAAACACTGTAAAATTAATGGAAACCGGAAACATTACTTTGACATAATATCACTGCTTACCCATACTTATAACATTCACTGCAATTACCAACGATGACAGAGATTAAAATGGATTACTCACATTGTTACTGGTCAGACACAACATGCCATCCTCGAACAAGCAACTCTCACGTACAGTCAAGCTGGACTGCCCCTTAGAGGTATCTTAAATCTATGGGACTCTAGATGGAAAGGAGGAGGATGCAGCGTGCCATGCCTTTTTATAGCCCCGCAGACTAGTGAATTATGATGAATCAAAAGCTACGTTAATAAGACCTCATTTTTTCAGACTAAGTTAAATTTTTACGTATCGTAATGGAGTATGTGCTTTTCAGGGTCCAAACTGAATGAAACAATTAACCACTAACACAATACAAGAACCATTCTCCCACTTGCCACCAACAGCTACCAGGGATTCTGAATGCGTATGTGGACAGGCGGGAATTGAACGCGGGACAATTGTGACAGGCCAGTAATGGATATGAGACTAAGTAGCTAAAAGGCATGGCTTGTGACATCATGGAAAAGCTCCACGTGCCTTGATTGGTCCTAATTTTCCCTTATCCCTATATTCTTTCAGACTTGGGAAATATGCGGCCCAGGTGCATGTTCCTGAAGTCTGGAAGAAAATAAACATCTCGGACATTAGAACCAATCAGAGCCTTGATTTGGAGCGGTGGCGTCGTGAGACGCTGCCCTATATTTAATTCAAATGCAAAGATGGAAACTTATTTTCCACTTTTTATTTATCTCAATTCACAATAGGTTTTGATTAGTGTTAAAGCATCGTATTAATGTTATGTATTTATTATAAATCTTAAGATGATTGAATTATTAAATTTTTATTGTCTGGTTGACAATGGAACTGTGCTATTTGGAGTCAGTCAACTTTGGTATGATGTACAGTATGAATAATCTTTTGTATATAATCTTTTTCCCTTCTTATATTCCAAACTATGCAGTTCCTTGGCGTTGATTTAAAAATTTACCATGAAATATCAACAAAGCAATGGTAATTTGTATGAAATAAGCAAAGCAAAAGTTGTGCATAGTTTAGGATATCTGCACAACAATACCTGTGCATACCCTAGGTTGCAATAGATATGGTAGATTTGTACTTGGGACTTATTTGTGCTAAAAGGTAAATTTAGTGTTTTCTGGTATATTTTTCTTTGATTAGAATGAATTTTCTACTCATTTCTGTTGGATATTATTAACAGATATGACTTTTTTTTCTTACTTATAATCACAGAATTACCCTAGCCTAACCAAACCCAAAATAAAGATCTGTATTTCCTGTCTCACACCAGAAAACAATCATAAAAAAATATATATGTATATAAGCAGCAAAGAACAAATCAACTTGCAATGGAAGTATATATGATCAACAAAGCAAAATTTGTGCATGCTGAAGGGTACAATGATTCAAATAAAAATTCAATTAAAGTAACAAATTTATTAAACTTTCAGCCTATATTGGTCTACTTCATGTACTAAATACTTACATGTCTAGACCAATATGAGTAGTTAAGTAATTTCAAGGGGTGAAGTATTATGTGATGAAGCAGCTGATTACCAGGGGGATAGCTCTTCTGCGTGTTTTTCATTGAGCAATGTTGCCATATGCCTGTCATATCTCAGTAACTTTTTAATAACTAATATCATAACCTATTATATAAGATTATATTTTCAAAACTGATGAATTAAGTAATGAAGCAGCTGATTGCCAGGGAGATAGCTTATCTGCATGTTTTTCCCAGTACTTTTTTATGATAAATAAGCGCCAGGGTAAATATTAGCTGGTACTTCATACTTGATACATATTTTCTGTAGGCTATACATCTTTAATATCTATATTTACCAATATTATAACCTATTATACATAAGATTACATTTTCAAAACTGGTGCTTTTACATGAATTAAGAAAAGTGTATAGGTGGTAACACTAGGAGAGCAGTCTCCTGACGTCACCACTCCAAATCACGTTCTGATTGGTTCCGAGAGGTTTTCTTCCAGTCTTCAGGAATATGCGGCCCGGGCAAGTGGATCTCTATAAGTGGCTAGCTTGTCTGACCCTAATCATTTCATTCAAGAAATGGATGCATACTTACGGAATTTGTATAAGAAACTTTCAAATGGCTCAGATCATAGATGTTCTTTTTAGGTTCATAATGATTTTTGCTGTTAACAGAATGGCAATGCAAATGAAAAGACCTGCTGATCACAATCTTGTACCTCATCTAGACCTGTGTTAATTTCTTCGTTACCTACTAATCACAACCTTGTATATCATCTCGCTAAGCAGTGAAATTCATACATATATGACTTTAGCATATAAAATTTCCTGGCCTTTCCGCCAATATATAATTCATTAATGTATATCAATTGTGTTCTTTATCATTACCATTTTATTGACTATTAAGAAAACAAACAATTTCTTCTCTATCGGTGTGTGAGCGATGAACCCCAGGGGGTCAGGCACTCATTTTCCATCTGCACACTGCCATGGATATCGCGTGCCCAAGTAATAAATCATCAGTACCTAGTCCTATTTTCATCGAGACTTCACAACTGGTGACCCGAAGAGTGACGGTAAACAGCGGTTTTGGCTTCACCATTAACAGACTCACTACAGCCGTGGCCACCGCGTCGTCCTAAGTAGGCTGACCTGGCTATCAAACACTGGGACGGGCTGGTGACATTGTAGTTCTGTGAGGAACTCATTACCTGAAGTTTTATGCATTCTACATACATATACTACATACACATTATATATTTTTACTAGCTAACGTTTCCCCACCACCCCAGAGGTAGTTAGCATGGTGCGTTTTTTATATTTATTTTACTGCCAGTTCCCCTATAGGCCTAGTCTGCAGTGATTATATATATATATATATATATATATATATATATATATATATATATATACGTATATATATATATGACTGGTATAAATGTTCTGTAACAAACAGAGTTCCATCTAATAAAAGGAGCCCATCACACAAAATAGAGAAAAAGTACTATATTTCAGAGACTGCTGTCTCCCTCTTCAGGTAGATGAATGAGAAAAGTTCACAGAAAAGGTGGTATTTATACCAAGAGGTCCATCCACAAACAAGCCATTTTAAGTCACCCCCGCTGATAATCTTCCTCTAATCTTCTTAAGGGTTGGTTGAATGAAGACGTTGTCGATCGTGTCCGAAATCCATCCTCCTTTTGAGGATGTTCATTATTACCTGCCTCTCTTTTATTAAGGCCGATTCCATCATTTGACTCTTGTACCGGCAGTTGCTGCTATAAATTACACGTGACAAATTCCAGTTTATTCTATGGTTATGTTTCATTTATATGGTTGAAAATAGCCGAGTTCTGTTGTCCATACTTAACTGACCGTTTGTGTTGTATTAATCTCTGGGAAAGGGATTTACCTGTAAATCCGATGTAAGATTGGTCACAGTCCTGGCATGGGATTTCGTATACCCCAGAGTCCTTTGGAGATGTCTTTTGTTGGACGTTAATCAGGGATTTGGCTAAGGTGTTTGGGTAAGTAAATACAAAAGGGTTCGATTTTCCGAGGGGGTTGGTTATTCTCTTAATCGTGTCCAGGTGGGGAATTATATTTTATTGTTGGGTGTATCTCTGGTCTTGTCTTTAGGGGTCGGTAGAAAATTACGTTAGCTTTGTGAATTGCTTTCTCAATTATATGGTCAGGATATTTTAAAGACGAAAGTTGCTTGCGAATTAGTTCAAATTCTTTTTCCAGGAATTCTGGGGAACAAATTCGTAAGGCTCTTAAGAACAAGTTACTAGCTACACCTATTTTGATAGAAATGTCATGATAGCTAAAGTAGTGAATGTATGAAAGTGAGAACGTTGGTTTTCTGTATATGGTAAATTTGTATTCTGTCCGTATCTCTGATTATTAAAACATCAAGAAAGGAATTTTGTTGTCTGTTTCCCATTCAACTTTAAATTTGATGCTGGGCACTAATGTGTTTAATTTCGAGAGGAATTCATTGAAAATTGCCCCACCTATTATCCCAAAATGTTAGGATATCATCCACGTATCTTATCCACAGCATGTTTTTGGGTTTTATTGCATTTATTACTGTAGTTTCAAAGTATTCCATGTACAGATTGGCTAGAACAGGACTTAAAGGACTACCCATACTACACCCGAATTTTTGCTTGTAGAATGATTCCCCGAATGAAAATACGTTATTAGATCACATAATTCAACTAGCTTTATTATTTTGTCAAGCGCCAATGGGAAATGATCTGAATAGGGGATAATTTTACCCTTAAAAACTGAAGAACGTCCTGTACTGGTACTTTAGTGAACAAAAGGGAAATCTACATCAAGGCTTAAAAGTTTTATGTGTGAAGTGGTAATGTGCTTCTATGAATTGTGACAAAATCTTCCGAATGTTAATGTGACTGGGAGAAAATGTGCCTAAAAAAGGAAAGGAGGCCAGCTAACCATTTAGAAATTTTGTAATTGAAAGCACCGGCACATGAAACGATGGGTCTGAATGGAAGATTGTCTTTGTGAGTTTTGGGAAGGCCATAAAAATAGGGTAATTTAGGATTAATTACTTTAACTTTCGTCTTTAAAATATCCTGACCATATAATTGAGAAAGCAATTCACAAAGCTAACGTAATTTTCTACCGACCCCCTAAAGACAAGACCAGAGATACACCCAACAATAAAATAATAATTCCCCACCTGGACACGATTAAGAGAATAACCAACCCCCTCGGAAAATCGAACCCTTTTGTATTTACTTACCCAAACACCTTAGCCAAATCCCTGATTAACGTCCAACAAAAGACATCTCCAAAGGACTCTGGGGTATACGAAATCCCATGCCAGGACTGTGACCAATCTTACATCGGATTTACAGGTAAATCCCTTCCCCAGAGATTAATACAACACAAACGGTCAGTTAGGTATGGACAACAGAACTCGGCTATTTTCAACCATATAAATGAACATAACCATAGAATAAACTGGAATTTGTCACGTGTAATTTATAGCAGCAACTGCCGGTACAAGAGTCAAATGATGGAATCGGCCTTAATAAAAGAGAGGCAGGTAATGAACATCTCAAAAGGAGGATGGATTTCGGACACGATCGACAACGTCTTCATTCAACCAACCCTTAAGAAGATTAGAGGAAGATTATCAGCGCGGGGTGACTTAAAATGGCTTGTTTGTGGATGGACCTCTTGGTATGAAATATACCACCTTTTCTGTGAACTTTTCTCATTCATCTACCTGAAGAGGGGGGAGACAGCAGTCTCTGAAATATAGTACTTTTTCTCTATTTTGGTGTTTTTATGGCTCCTTTTATTAGATATATATTTTATATATATAATATTATACTTTATATATATATATATATATATGTGTGTGTGTGTGTGTGTATGGGCCTGACCTCTAACAAAAACATGTATACATGTGTGTGTGTGTGTACTAAAACCATGCAATGAAATAATGATTATGCGCTTACTTTGCTAAAGTCTGCAGTTTTCTCTTCTTTTCTTGAGACAATTGTGTTTTTTGTGCTTGAATAGAGTCATTTTTCCTTCTGACCAAAAAAAAAATAGTTATTTAAGAGAGAATTCGTTGATGCCCAGATAATCATCTTTTCTATTTTCTCTAATGGATGACCATTCTCACATTCTTCAAATGGAAATTAGCATCATCTTCCTTCAGAATATCGAGAGTGATATTCATAACAAGCTGCCTCTGGTTTCTTGAAGATTTGAAAGTGTCATTCTGAGTGAGTTTATTTACAATTATGTAGTTGTATCTCACTATATTTATTGTTGCGCTGTCAGGGAAAAACAAGGACCCTCTGCTGACACCCTTTGTATAATCTAAACTCAAATCCTGGTCTTTCTCTTCATTGGTAACTTCAGCTCTTGTTAAGATCTCTAAGCATGATTTGCATTTCATTTTTTTATTTACACTGTAACAACAGTAACCTGCTAAATAAGTTATAACAGGAAGAACGCCATTACATCCTTCAATATCATGTTGTGTTACCTTAATATCAATATCAGAAGATTCGTCTATTTCAGAGTTACTCATGTTCGTCCAATTTATCTCAATAAAATTTTTTAGTGTGATACCTTTTCCCTGAAATGGTAAAACCATTTTCATTAATGATATTTTCCTAATTTTCTTCTCGCATTCAAACATTTGCCTAACTGATATGTTATAATTTCCCCCAGCAAGTTGTCGATATTCCCCAAACCTGGATTCCAAATGATCTGTTTGAAATTTTCCTGGAAGAATATAACTCAGATTAAGCTCATCTTTACAATATTTGGTTAATTCTACAATTGCATTGCAAACGTTGTGTGCTTTAATGCTGTGAATGTTTCCCTCGTTAATTTCCCTCCTGGAATTTTCTCCCAATTATCTAACCAGTCTAAAAATCTTAACAGAAAATTGTATTTTCTATCATTTTCATCACACGTAAGTGGGTTACAGTATTCATTATTTATTCTTTTCCCTTTGAATATTGACTTTACATGAACTATTGACCACCAAATCCAAACTATCTCTTTAAAATTTGCTGTATCATTGTAATTAGGCAATTTTTTCTCTTTTCCAATGTTTCGCATTGCCTGAATAATATATTCATCAAAAATTTTTACGACTAAATTCACGTTTTGTTTTTCAAATGTCGATGGCCGCAATGCTTTTATTATTAACTTATAAGATTGCCTTAACAATAATTCTGACTCTACTAAATACAAATCCTCTAGTGATTTCCAGGGAGCAAAGGATACATTTGGTTCGCTACAAATTTCGCCGAATGGAAATTTTGGAAATACCATTGTTTTGGATTCATCTTTGAGACCCAACCAGTTATTTCTGACACTTCAGTATGTGTACACTATCAAACAAGAAAAACAAAGGTCTGCATTTTGCAGCTGGATGGGGGTAGGCAATTGACAGCTTTGGTGGGGTTGCAAAATGCGACATCGCTTTTCCATTTATCGCATTATTATCAGTAATGACACTGATTACTTTGTCCAATTTTTTTCCAACCCTAGTATTACTTTTTTTATAACTTGGAATAGCGTTTCTGCTTTTAATTTTGATAGAACAGCGCCTATCACATGAAAGCATATGCAGTGGTTGCTGCTTCATTGCTGTTAAATACAGATCCTATTACAGCACCTCCCTTATAATAAAAAAAAAAGGCTTTAAATGGATCTCGTCAATCATTAATGTTACTGTTTTGTCTGTAGGTTGTAATTTTGATTTTTGCCTGATATACGAAAGAAAATTATCATCATACTGCTCTGTTTCTGGACTAAGTTGCTTAGATATAAAAACCCGCCTGATCGTTGACATACTGGGTAAAATTAACCATCTTCTATCCCTAAAGAATCTGTAAGCTCGAGGTGAAATATTGCATAGCAAAGATGAAGAAACCAAAAGATCTGTGGAATACTGAATGCTCTTTTGAGTCAAGTTTAGTTGCT